>NW_027491520.1:0-167004 GCF_021521415.1 Bidens hawaiensis
AATATCAGGACGCCAAGATGTGGGTGTGCATGCAGGATGGATATGTACCTCCAACCATGCAATACGAAGGACGTGATGTGGTGAAGAAGTACAGTAAGATGGATGACGAGGAGAAGAAAATGTATGAGGCTGAGAGTAAGGCCCATGCTGCTATTACTATGGCACTACCTCAAGAAGTTCTTCATACATTCCGAAAGTACACTTCTGCAAGAGAGCTCTGGGATGCTCTGGAAAACAGATTCGAGGGGAACGTGGGTATACGTGCCTCAAAAATTAAACTTTTAAAAACCCAATTCTCCGTCTTCAAATATTTGAAGAATGAATCCTTAGATGATATTATCACCCGATACTATCACTTAATGACAGAGCTTAGCAACTATTCAATTGCCTATCGAGAGGAGGAGATCGTTGAAAAGCTTCTAGATGCTCTCCACCGAAGTGGGAAATGTATACCGTGTTAATGAGGGAAGACAAAGACTTTCCTAACTGTGACTTAGAAACTGCAGTGAACAAGCTCAGAACGTATGAGCTAAATATGGTTCGAAAGGAGACACCCACAGACCAGATACAAGACCCTGGTATGTATGGTGCTAAAGTTAACTCAGGCTCAAGTTCAAGGCCTGAATCTGCTGCATTTTATTCGAAGGGGGAGTCAGGTTCTGACTCTGCACATGAAGGAAATGTTTCTGTGAACTCAAATGGGGACGTATGTTTTGTTGCTGGAGGATCTAGTGCTTCAAAGCCTCAATCCTCTACAAGTGGTTATTCAGCTGGTCCCACAAGCAATAATTACACCAAGATGCCTATGAGTGTAAAATCTGCTGAAGAGCAGTTTGCAGTCTACGCTTCATTTATTGCTTCATACGAGAATTATATCCAGGGGAAGATTGTGGACCCTGCCGTTCTTGATGAGGATTATGACCAGATTGATGCTGACGATTTGGAAGAAATGGATTTGCAATGGCAAATGGCAATGATCGTGAGACGGGTAAAACGTTTTATGAACAAAACAGGAAGAAAGTTTGTTGGTGGTAGGCCTGGATTTGACAAATCAAAAGTAAGGTGCTACAATTGTCAACAGTTCGGGCATTTTGCTAGGGAATGTAGGAATGAGAGAGTTGAACGGGGACAAGTTAGGCCTAACCAACACTCTGGAATTAACCGCGAGATCAATGCCATGTTAACTAGAGAGGCAGGAGAATACAACTGGAACCAACACTCAAGTGGTTTGGGTGAACAAGCACACATGGCTGAGACTGAAGCTGTAGAAGTTGAGAAGGTTGATGGAGAGAAGAAAGCAAATGAAGAAGAAACTGCTTTCATGGCGAACGATCAGGATGGTAGATCCAAGGTATGTCCCAAAATTATTTGTGCTAATTGTGAAAATTTGACTGAGCAACTAACCAATATAACTGATCAGTATGTCAAATTAGATGCTGAGTTTAAAACTGTTAAAGAAGATCACCATTTCATTAAAGCAAGAGAAAACAGTTATAAAGTTAAGATAAAGGCTTGTGAAAAAGACATTAAAAGTCTTAAAACTAAACTTGCTGAGAAAATAGAAATTATTGATCTTAGTTATGAGGTTTTGGAAGAAAAGACAAAATTGATTGCTGATAGAGATAAACAGATTGCTGACCACCAGGTAAAGGTGGTGGAACTGAACCGCAAACTTGAGCAGTTCAGAAACTCCTCGGCTATCCTTGATCACCTTGTGAGTGATCCAAGTACCTCTGCAAAGAGGGCAGGAATCGGATACCACGAGGTTCCACCACCCTTTAACCATAATTACACTTATAATCCAAGTGTTCAGAAATCTGTTGATTTTGAGATTGCTCAGTCAACCCCAATTAGAATTACTAGTGTCAAACCAAGTGTTAGCTGTGGCGAAACAAGTTCGCCTGTTTCTAGTGTGAATATTTCTGTATCAAGTCCAGTCTCATCAGATTCGGATATGTTGTCCGAATCTGGTCAGACAAAAGAAAAGGTAGAATTACCCACCAGTGGAGATAATGATAAAGTTTCTAAAAAGAGTTCTCCACTCAATCCGTACGTCCCACCTTATGTGAGACGAACGGCTGGTAATACTACCTCTACATCCAAACCAACATTTGACAAGAAAATGGAGAGTAGATGTTGCTTTAGATGTAACAGGTTAGGACATCTTGTTGCAGATTGTCCTTTGAAACCGAGATTTAGAGATGTGAAGCCAAATAAAAATGAGAATAAGCGTCATTTTATTCCAGCTAAAAATGAAAACTTTAAAAATTGCCAAAATGTAACGAATTCAAGTTTTCATAAAAACCAACCTCATTTTTACAACCAAACCACAAGAAATAACACTTTTTATTCTCAAAGGTTTGGAAGGCATTACACTCAATCTGCAGGGAGATTCCCTAACAGGACGTACAGAAATTATCCTGACGCTAACTTGAGAAAGCCAGGGTACGGGATGTATCGATCCAAGACCAACTGGTCTTGGGTCCCAAGATTCTAACTCATTGTTTTATTGTGCAGGAACAGTTGAACAGGGCTGCCAACAATCTTTGGATTGTAGATAGCGGCTGTTCCCGGCACATGACTGGCAACAAACACTTGTTGCAAGATTTAAAACCTGTTCAGGGAGCTAGAGTTAGTTTTGCTGGTGAAAGCGGAGGAAGAATAACTGGGAGAGGAACAGTGTCGAATGGGAGAATGACACTTGAAAATGTAAATTTTGTGGAGGAATTAAAGCACAATCTGCTGAGTGTGTCGCAGATCTGTGATAAAGAATATACTGTCCATTTCACTAAGAATGAAGCAATTGTATTGAAGCCTGGTTTTCATATACCAGAAGAATGGATAGTAATGAAAGCTCCACGTGAAACGAATACATACGTGATGGATATGAGGTCTACTGAAATGGCCACCAGAGAATCCTGTTTAATGACAAAGGCAAGCGAATCAGAATCAGAGTTATGGCACAGGAGAATGGGACATATTCATCTTCGTAAGATGAACTTCATTGTCAAAAATGGGCTTGTGATGGGTGTTCCCTTAAAGAGTTTTAACTTTGAAGATAAATGCATAGCGTGCAAGAAGGGAAAACAACACAAGAAAAGCCATCTCACCAAGACGATCAACTCAATTGCTGGTACTCTAGAACTACTTCATATGGATCTCTTCGGTCCGGTGAATGTACAAAGTCTAGGCGGTACTTCTTACTGCTTGGTGATAACTGATGATTACTCACGATACTCGTGGGTATATTTTCTGAAAACGAAAGACGAGACGACTCAGATGGTGAAGAATCTAATTACAAAAGTCGAGAACGTCATGAGTAAATCAGTTAAATTCATCAGAAGCGACAATGGGACAGAGTTCAAGAACTTTGAGATGGAAATCTTTTGTCTTCAGAAGGGTATTGAGCATCAATATAGCGCTCCGTATACTCCACAACAGAACGGAGTAGCTGAAAGGAAGAACCGAACGTTGATTGAAGGAGCCAGAACTATGCTGGCCGACTCAAAGCTTCCTGTGATGTTCTGGGCTGAAGCAGTTGCTACAGCCTGCTATGTTCTGAATCGGGTGTTAACCGTTAAGAGACTTGGAAAAACTTGTTACGAGCTTATGCACGGAAGGAAGCCCAACTTGTGTGGTCTTGAACCTTTTGGGTCTCCTTGTTCGATTTTGAAGACTAACTCGAAATTTGGTGAAGTAGCCGATGAGGGAATTCTAGTCGGTTATGTTGTTGGGACTCCCAACAGACGGGTCTTCAATACGACAACTTGCAAGGTGGAGGTGGTTTGTAACACCGACATTACTAGTTATCAACCGCCAAAACCAAGCAATGGACCTGCTGAGCTTTTTGACTATGTTAAACTGTTTAAGTCGTTTAACGTACCTAATTTGGAAATTGCTGAAGAAGACGAAAGAGTTGTGACGAAGATGATATTTGATGAGGAAGAGGAGCTAGTGCAACATCAGATGACAGAAAAATCTCAGCCTTCCACATCAAACCCTATCGATACCCCTGCGGCCTCAACTGAGGATGAGTTTATTAATCCTTTTCACTCTCAGCCTGAAACTACCATAGATGAGATCTCTTCAAACTTGGAAGACAATTTACATGTCGGTGCTGTTCCGACCACGAGAATTCACAAAGATCACCCTTTGGAGAATGTTATAGGTGATGTGTCCTCGGGTGTACAAACCAGAAGTAGCCTGAATGAGCACACCTGTGTTTATTCAAGCATAAAAGAAACAGGTATAATGAATGAATGTTTGTACTCCTGCTTTATAAGCCAAATTGAACCGAAAAATTATCAAATGGCTTTGAAGGACAGCTCGTGGGTCGAAGCTATGCAAGAAGAGTTGGCTCAGTTCGGGAAAATGGAAGTTTGGACTTTGGTCGAAAAACCAAAGAATGTGCACGCTATAGGCACGAAATGGGTGTTCAAGTGCAAGAGAGATGAAAAGGGGATTATTGTGAGAAATAAGGCGAGGCTGGTTGTTAAAGGTTTTAATCAGCAAGAGGGTATTGACTACAATGAGGTTTTCGCTCCTGTTGCCCGGTTAGAAGCGATTCGATTGTTTTTGGCGTTTGCTGCTTTCAAAAAGATGAAGGTGTTTCAGTTGGATGTAAAGAGTGCGTTTCTTAACGGGAAAGTTGACGAGGTTGTGTATGTTGAGCAACCACCGGGTTTTCCTGACCCAGACTTTCCTGATCATGTATACAGGTTGAGCAAGGCGTTATATGGTTTACATCAGGCACCTCGTGCCTGGTATTCAACGTTATCGGACTACTTGCTGGAAAATGGTTTTGAAAGGGGTTTGATCGACAGTACGCTGTTTGTGAAGAGAGAAGGATGTGACTTCTTACTGGTTCAAGTCTACGTGGATGACATCATTTTTGCTGCATCAAGAGTATCCATGTGTCAAGATTTTGAGGCTGTCATGAAGAAACGATTCGAGATGAGTGCTATGGGTGAACTAACTTTCTTTCTAGGATTGCAGGTTGATCAGACGAAAGATGGAATGTTCATTCATCAAACAAAGTATGTTCATGATGTGCTGAAAAGATTCAAGATGGAGGACAGTTCTCCATATGACACTCCAATCTGCGTCAATCACAAATTGGGAGCTGAATCAGATGGTGATGCAGATGTGGACCCTACTCTGTATCGGGCGATAATAGGTTCTTTAATGTATTTAACTGCTTCTAGGCCTGATATAATGTTTTCTGTTTGTCTTTGTGCTCGCTTTCAGGCAAACCCAAAGGAATCTCACATGAAAGGTGTGAAGAGGATTTTGCGGTATCTCAAGGGCAAGCCGAAACTAGGATTGTGGTACCCAAAGGGAGGAGACGTTGAACTGGTGGCATATACTGATTCTGATTATGGAGGTTGTAATCAGAGTCGGAAGTCAACAACAGGAGGCTGTCAGTTTCTTGGAGGAAGATTAGTTTCCTGGCAGTGCAAGAAACAGACATCAGTCGCAATTTCAACTTGCGAAGCTGAATACATGGCAGCATCCAACTGCTGCTCTCAGGTTTTATGGATTCAGCAACAATTGCGCGACTATGGTCTGAATTTCTTACTCACTCCTATTTTAATTGATAACACTGCCGCCATCTCAGTAATTAACAATCCCGTGAAGCACAGTAAAACTAAGCATATTGACATTCGTCATCACTTCATACGGGATTGTGCTGAGAAGAAACTGATCAAGATCGAAAAAGTTGATACACTTGAAAATTTTGCTGACTTGTTTACAAAAGCGTTTGATAAATCCAGATTTCAAAACCTAATTGAACTAAATGGGATGATCAATCCCGAGTAACCATGTCTTTGTTTTTGATTTAAAAAAAAAAAAAAAAAAAAAAAAAAAAAAAAAAAAAAAAAAATGAGTCTTTATTGCTTAAAATTAGTCGGTTACCTCGGTTTGATGGACATCTCCTCGGATATGTTTTGGTCCTTGTTTTCGACTTAGGAAATGAGGATAGCCATTAACCGGAAGACTGAAAGTAACTGGGGCAGTGTTGACATGTTTTTCTTTCAGTTGCTGAAAATTAGTCGGTCATTCTTAGTAAGAAGGACACATACTTGCATGTGGTCGGTCCAGCTGATCCAATGGATCTTCAGGATAGCCGTTTACCTGATGACTTTGACATGATTGGGGCAATTGAATTCAATACTTTATTTTGGGAAATGAAATTACTTTTCAAGTCTATTACTTCGTAAGAAGTTCTTTGCTGTGTTTAAAAGAAAATTGATCCACCCTTGGAAAATGATATGTATACTGACTATGTGTGCCTAACTAGTGAAGTTATTAAGCTTAAAAGGCTTTAGAACAGTCATTGTATGTCATGGTAATTTTAATGGTGCGTAAAAGTGTATGTGATACTAACCTAAATTTACTCGAATTTAATGTGGAAACTCCTTAAGAGTTTTGCATGTCTTCATACACATCTTTTCGAAGGATAGGCAGAAAAGCAACTACCCAGTCATACACGAGCCCGTGAGTGTTCTGATTCCCGTGAAGAAAGCATTTCAAGACACTGCAGTGATCCAGATTCGGGACTTGCAGTAGTTTAGTACTCCGATGAAAACTCTTATGTGTGATTAAAAAAAAAAAAAAAAAAAAAAAAAAAAAAAAAAAAAAAAAAAAAAAAATGTACTTATGCGAAGTAGTGACAATAAACACGAGAACCGACACTTCTCAAAGATTTCTCAAGTTTGGAGTAAGAAGAAAACGGGAAGCAGACAACGAGTATCTACAAGTTAATCAGACACTATGGGTCGAAGTCAATTCGGGGTGACTTGGGTATAGCCAAATACGCTTTGAGAATAGATAGAAGGCATCATTACCTCTGAGTTGTTGCCAACTTAAATTTTTGAGCTTAACTGAACCTTAATCCGTATCACAGAAACAATGAAAACCATTTAAGTTATTACATGCTTATAACCTGCTTCTCTATGTCATAATACAGCCAAACACGGATCCAAGTGACAGTCACGTAGTTAGTATGATTCCTGTTAGGATCTTTTCTAAAACATGGTGGTCCCCTGACTAGACTGAAATTTGATCCCTTGTTTCGTAAAATAAGTTTTTCCTATTTTTTAAGTTGTATTAATTTTGACTGGTTACTTGGACATGACCATTTTAGTTATAACTCTTTTTGGAAGCTTCCAAGGTTAAATGACAAATTTTTCAAACTTAAAGGGCTGATTTTGTAGTTACTGGCGAAGTTGTTGAATTTGGCGAAGTTGTTGAATTTGGCGAAGTTGTGCTTAACTTCGCCATGGCGAAGATATTCGTAACTTCGCCAGACACAACTCCGCCCTATATATGTTCTGTTTCAACACTGTAGCTCTTTCATAAATCTTCCGGCGAACATAAAACCTCAAATCCTTCGGCGATCTTTATACTCAATCGTCTTTTCGATCTTGTGTTTCTTGTTACTATTATTCTTGTGGTATGTGTTATCACTTGTATCTTACCTCTCTCGTTCGTAATAGTTTACCCGTTTCGAGACCTTGGATCGTCGGTCTTTCAAAACCAAGTTTTTCCGACCCTTTGTTACGTGATCATGGACGAGCCTTACGTCTCAAATCCTTTGAAATATGTTGTTCTTCACTTATAAATCATCGATTTTGTCCGAAAATCATCGGACAAAATCGATTGAATCTGAACAGTCGCTGGTTCTGGTTCTGGCGAAGTTAAGGTTTTGGCGAAGTTATCCTCAACTTCGCCAGTGGCTGAAGTTCGCCAATGACGAAGTTGTCCCCAACTTCGCCCTCGGCTTAAGTTCTCCAGTGGCGATGTTAACCGTAACTTCGCCAAGAATTTAACTTCGCCTATTTCAAATGCCTTATCAGTTTTCAGACGAACTTAAGGACGAAGCGAAGTTGTCTCCAACTTCGCCTCACCCTTAACTTCGCCTGTACTAGTTACCTCACAACTTCGCACTTGGTTCTATGCGAACTTGTGGAATACACTACTGCTCTCTAACTTGTCTTGTTTGGTGCAGATATGGCTGCTGTTGGAGGAACTGGTGGTAATGACGGTGATGACCAACGACAATTCTTTCCATCCCACAACCAATATATCACCTTAGATCCAGATGCACGAGGCTTAGATGATTTCAGGGAGATTATCACATTTCTCCAGCGATCAAGGATATTTCATGCTTTAACGACAACACTGCCCATCTCCCTGCCAAACATTGAGGACTTCTGGAAGACAGCTTACCTTGATTGCAGGGCTGAGCCTTCGGTGATACGAGCAACCGTAAATGGCCAAAACATACAATTCTCTTCTGAGGATATACGGTTGGCTCTGCAGTTCGGTGCAGAAACCAGAGATGACCCTACGGAATTCACAGCTCCTTTCCGTGATGGAGCATATTTGAGAATGGGTTATTCGGGTCCGCTGGGGGACTCACAAAGGAGGAAAGGCTTTCTGCTGGACCAATGGCGGTTCTTGATGCATGTGTTGATTGTTTGCATGTCCGGCAGGAAGGGAGGGACAGACGGAATGGGGGCAACGATGCAATCGGCTATGCTTGCGCTGACTTATAATCGCAGATACTCATTTAGTCAGATGATATTCTATGAGATTGATCGCCAAATACGGGCTGCGGCGCGCGAGCGATTCACTATGTATCCGCGCTTCTTGCAGATGATTATCAATCACATTGCTCCGTCTCTACCGCAAAGGCGCCCGATACGATTCGTTGAGTGTGTCACTAAGCGTATCTTCGCTCAGTGCAGGACGTCAAGCGCTCGGAGCAACCCTGAGCGTCGTCCCAGGCATACTCCTCTTTTCGGGTATCTAATTAACCCAGAGTATGTCCATGCAGGCGGGGATGAGTTCAGGGATCCCCAACCACATCAGGCGGCAGCACCTCATGCTGTATCAGCTGCGCCTGTTGTCACTTCTGCTGCTGTGCCAGCTACTTCATCGCAGGCTGTGTCTGCTGCTGCAAACATTGATCTGGATGCTGCCTTCAGTGGACACGGTCTGTTCGATATGGATCTCTCGGGTTCTCAGATTTTGGGTACTACCTCAGCGGCTACTTCGGTAGCTGAAACCGAGCTGGATGAAACATTTGCTGAGGCCAGACGGTTGTTGGTGACTCGGGAGAGGATATCGGGTAAGCGGCCGAGGGCTGTGGATGAGGATGAAGATGATGAAGATGAGGAAGAGGCAGTCCGACTTGTGCTGAAACGCTCACGTCGAGAACGACAAGGTATGGCCACTGGAGCGGGGGAGACTTCAAGGTTCGTACGATTTGCTCCGCCTGCCTTGTCAGGTATGTCTCTATTGCCTACTACTGCACAGGTTACTACGGTCGAGGCGTCGGCACCAGCAGTTGTGTCGCTACCACCCCAACTGGTTGATCCCCCGGTGGTAGTTGCACGCTTCGTCGACTCAACAATTACAACAACTGCAGGGTTACCTAGTGTACCACCTGCGGTCACTTCAGCTGCTACTTTTCCACCAACTCCAACGCCTGCTTCAGACTCTGAACGGATTGCTTCGCTGGAGCGTATTGTTGCTGAACAATCGAAGACCATTGACCGCCTGGTGGAAGCCAATCAAATCCAAGCCGCCCTCCTGGTAGAACACGGACGAACTATCGATGCCTTCAAGGAATTCTTGGCATCTCAGGGGGAGACGACTTGCAGGGGCGATGAGTTGAGGACAAAGAGACGACAAGATCATGACGATGATCCCAACGCACCTTCGGGTGCAGGTGGTGAGCTGCCAAGAACCTCTCAGGATCTTGGGGCTTCCACAGCTGAGGGGGAGTCAACTGATGCAGCGGGTGATGATGTTGTGGATGTTGATGACGATGCTGATGTTGAAGACGTCATCGATGCTTTGAAGGAGTTAGATGAGGAGGAGGTTGATGACTTTGTAAATGATGATGACGATGATGTGTTGCCCGTGGAGGAAATTGAAAGGATTGGAGAAAATATTGATGTGGTGAATGTGTTGGAAGAAGGAGAGATCGTGGATGACGCAGTGGAACATGAGATTCCAGCTGTTGAAAGAGCAGATTTGGGAGATGAGGATGTGGTAGATGATACGGTATGGGAGGAGCAACCAAATTGGAAAGAAGGGTGTGCTCAATGGTTTGTTAAAACTAAGAAGCCTGCAGTGCCAACAATGTTTAGAAAGACGTATAATATAAAGGGCTATGCAGAGTCGAAGAAAGGTATTATATGCTGGTTGTACGACAAAGAGTTGAAATTATTTGTGATCAAAAGGTACGACGGCATTCAATACTTTAAAAGATTATTGAGATCTCTAAACTCCCTACCGGAATGCGAGGTGAAAGAGTTAGCAAGACTGGGGCTAATTAACAGAAGTAACGATAATATGGCGAGAATTATTGAAAAGATCGTCTGGAAAGAAGCCATCAAAGACAAAAAGTTTGAACTGCTAAAGCCTCAGAAAGGAAGATTGATAGAAGATAAAGATAGGGGAATGAGGGCTGACGGAAAACCATGGATGGTTATGAAGTATAAACCAGTCCGACATCTGAAGGAAGTACCAATGAGAGTCATGCCCAAGAATGTCCTAACAGATCTGAAATGGTGGTATGTGGATTGCGAGACAGCTGAGGCGGTTATGGAAGATGAGGACGAACAAGAAGTTCTTCGGGTTTATGACCCGATGCATCTTGTTAATCTATCGCAGGCTGATCTGGAAGTGCTGAACAACAAGAAGATCTTCTACATTCCTGCTTGGAAGGATCAAGCGAGGAAATATCAAGGAGTTGTGTCGATTTGTGTGAGAGAAGGGGCGCACGCGTGAAAGTGCAAGATTACAAGACTCAGAGATCAAGATATGAAGCTACTGCCAAGGGGGAGTCTGTTGGTACATGTTTGTCAGTAGTTCATAGTCTAGTATTTGTTATCGAGTCTGTAATATAGTTAATGGTTTGTTTATGTTTTGTTTTGTAAACTAGCGAAGTTATCAGCAAGTTCGCTATGGCGAACTTGCTGATTTAGCGAGGTTACTGACAACTTCGCCAGTGGCGAAGTTGTCGTGTTTAAATACACTGTTTCAGCCGAAACAGAAGAGGACGTGAGTTAGGGTTTTTGGTTACGCTTTGTTTCGTTTTGTTCTCTGTAACAGTGACCTACTGTCACGTGTTTAGTTATTCAATATAACGTGTTTACCTTATAGCTCGTGTTCATTGTTCGTGTATTCAATCTCTACAATATCTACACTCGTACCTATATACGCAGGGATTCCGCACCTGCGTTGTTAGAGATTTCCCGTGTACGATCCGCGTTCAGGAACCTACACCGTCAGCCCGAAAAAACTGATTATGGGACTATTCACCCAAAATGACCATATTTTCGGTCCTGGAGACCCGCATCAAATATTTTATGGCCCTACGAAAGAATCGGATCATTTTGATGTCCCTAGAGCTTTCCCGCGGCCCGTTCGAATTTTTGCTACTACGGCCAAAGGGGTATGTTCACCGTCAGCCAGAAAAAACTGATTATGGGGCTATTCATCCAAAATAACCATATTTTCGTTCCTGGAGATCTGCATCGACGATTTTATGGCCCTACGAAAGAATCAGATAGATTTGATGTCCTTAAAGCTTTCTCGTGGCCCGTTCGAAATTTTGCTACTACGGCCAAAGGGTTATGTTTACCGTCAGCTCGAAAAAACTGATTATGGGGCTATTCACCCAAAAAGACCATATTTTCGGTCATGGAGACCTGCATCGAATATTTTATGACCCTACGTAAGAATAGGATCGATTTGATGTCCCTAGAGCTTTCCCGTGACCCGTTCGAAATTTTGCTACTACGGCCAAAGGGTATGTTCACCTTCAGCACGAAGAAACTGAGTATGGGGCTATTCACCCAAAATGACCATATTTTCGGTCTTGGAGACCTGCAACGAATACTTTATGACCCTACGAAAGAATCGGATCGGTTTGACGTCCCTAAAGCTTTCCCGTGGCCCGTTCGAATTTTCGCTACAACGGCCAAAGGGGTATGTTCACCGTCAGCCCGAAAAAACTGACCATGGAGCTATTCACAGAAAATGACCATATTTTCGGTCCTGGATACCTGCATCGAATATTTTATAACCCTATGAAAGAATCGGATCGATTTGAGATCCCTAGTGCCTACCTGTGGCCCGTTCGAAATTTTGCTATTACGACCAAAGAGGTATGTTCACTGTCAGCCCGAAAAAACTGATTATGGGGCTATTCACCCAAAATGACCATATTTTCGGTCTTGGGGATCTACATCGAATATTTATGACCCTACGAAAGAATCGGATCGATTTGATGTCCCTAGAGCTTTCCCGTGGCCTGTTCGAAATTTTGCTACTACTACAAAAGGGGTATGTTCACCGTCAGCCAGAAAAAACTGATTATGGGGCTATTCACCCAAAATGACCATATTTTCGGTCCTGGAGACCTGCATCGAATATTTTATGACCCTACGAAAGAATCGGATCGATTTGATGTCCATAGAGCTTTCCCGTGGCCCGTTCAAAATTTTGCTACTACGGCCAAAGGGGTATGTTCACCGTCAGCACGAAAATATTGAGTATGGGGCTATTCACCCAAAATGACCATATTTTCGTTCCTGGAGACCTGCATCGAATATTTTATGTTCCTACGAAAAAATCGGATCGATTTGATGTCCCTAGAGCTTTCTCGTGGCCGTTCGATATTTTGCTACTACGGCCAAAGGGGTATGTTCACGTCAGCACGAAAAAACTGAATACGGGGCAATAATCCAAAATGACCATATTTTCGGTCTTTAATACCTGGATCGAATATTTTATGACTCTACAAAATAATCGGATCAATTTGATGTCCCTAAAACTTTCCCGTGGCCCGTTCGAATTTTTGATACTACAGCCAAAGGGGTATGTTCACCGTCAGCCCAAAAAAACTGATTATGGGTCTATTCACCCAAAATGACCATATTTTCGTTCCTGGAGACCTGCATCGAATATTTTATGAACCTACGAAAGAATCGGATCGATTTGATGTCCCTAGAGCTTTCCCGCGGCCCGTTCGAATTTTTGCTACTACGGCCAAGGGGGTATGTTCACCGTCAACCAGAAAAAACTGATTATGGGGCTATTCACCCAAAATGACCATATTTTCGATCCTGGAGACCTGCATCGAATATTTTATGACCCTACGAAAGAATCAGATCGATTTTATATCTTAAAGCTTTCCCGTGGCCCGTTCGAATTTTTGCTACTACAGCCAAAGGGGTATGTTCACCGTCAGCCCGAAAAAACTGATTATGGGGCTATTCACCCAAAATGACCATATTTTCGGTCCTTGTGACCCGCATCGAATATTTTATGGCCATACGAAAGAAACGGATCGATTTGATGTCCTTAAAGCTTTCCCGTGGCCCGTTCGAATTTTTGCTACTACAGAAAAATGGGTATGTTCACCATCAGCCCAAAAAACTGATTATGGGGCTATTCACCCAAAAAGACCATATTTTCGGTCCTGGAGACCTGCATCGAATATGTTATGACCCTACGAATGAATCAGATCGATTTGTTGTCCCTAGAGCATTCCCGTGGCCCGTTCGAAATTTGCTAATACGGCTAAAGGGGTATGTTCACTGTCAGCACGAAAAAACTGAGTATGGGGTTATTAACACAAAATGACCATATTTTCGGTCCTGGATACCTGCATCGAATATTTTATAACCCTACGAAAGAATCGGATCGATTTGAGATCCCTAGTGCTTACCTGTGGCCCGTTCGAAATTTTGCTATTACGACCAAAGAGGTATGTTCACCGTTAGCCCGAAAAAACTAATTATGGGGCTATTCACCCAAAATGACCATATTTTCGGTCTTGGAGACCTACATCGAATATTTATGACCCTACGAAAGAATCGGGTCGATTGATGTTCCTAGAGCTTTCCCGTGGCCTGTTCGAAATTTTGCTACTACGACCAAAGGGGTATGTTCACCGTCAGCTAGAAAAAACTGATTTTGGGGCTATTCACCCAAAATGACCATATTTTCGTTCCTGGAGACCTGCATCGAATATTTATGACCCTACAAAAGAATCGGATTGATTTGATGTCCCTAGACATTTCTCGTTGCCCGTTCGAAATTTTGCTACTACGGCCAAAAGGGTATGTTCACCGTTAGCACGAAAAAACTGAGTATTGGGTTATTCACCCAAAATGACCTTATTTTCGGTCTTGTCGACCTGCATCGAATATTTTATGACCCTACGAAATAATCGGATTGATTTGATTTCCTAAAGATTTCTCGTGGGCCGTTCTAATTTTTGCTAGTACAGCCAAAGGGGTATGTTCACCGTCAGCCCGAAAAAACTGATTATGGGGCTATTCATCCAAAATGACCATATTTTCGTTCCTGGAGACATGGATCGAATATTTTATGGCCCAACGAAAGAATCAGATAGATTTGATGTCCTCAAAGCTTTCCCGTGGCCCGATTGAAATTTTGCTACTACAGCCAAAGGGGTATGTTCACCGTCAGCCAGCAAAAACTGATTATGGGGCTATTCACCCAAAATGACCATATTTTCGGTCTTGGAGATCTACATCGAAAATTTTATGACCCTACGAAAGAATCGGATCGATTTGATGTCCCTAGAGCTTTCCCATGGCCCGTTCGAAATTTTGCTACTACGACAAAAGGGTTATGTTCACCGTCAGCCCGATAAAACAAAGTATGGGGCTATTCACCTAAAATGACCATATTTTCGGTCCTGGAGACCTGCATCGTATATTTTATGGCCCTACGAAAGAATCGGATAGATTTGATGTCTATAAAGCTTTCGCGTGGCCCGTTCGAATTTTTGCTACTACGGGCAAAAGGATATGTTCACCGTAGCCCGAAAAAACTGATTATGGGGCTATTCACCCAAAATAACCATATTTTCGGTCCTGCAGACCCGCATCGAATATTTTATGACTCTACGAAAGAATCGGATCGGTTTGATGTCCCTAAAGCGTTCCCGTGGCCCGTTCGAAATTTCGCTACAACGGCCAAAGGGGTATGTTCACCGTCAGCCCGAAAAAACTGACCATGGGGCTATTCACAGAAAATGACCATATTTTCGGTCCTGGAGACCTGCATCGAATATTTTATAACCCTACGAAAGAATCGGATTGATTTGAGATCCCTAGTGCTTACATGTGGCCCGTTCGAAATTTTGCTATTACGATCAAAGAGATATGTTCACCGTCAGCCCGAAAAAACTGATTATGGGTCTATTCACCCAAAATGACCATATTTTCGGTCTTGGAGACCTACATCGAATATTTATGACCCTACGAAAGAATCGGATCGATTTGATGTCCCTAGAGCTTTCCCGTGGCCAGTTCGAAATTTTGCTACTACGACCAAAGGGTATGTTCATCGTTAGCCAGAAAAAACTGATTATGGGGTTATTCACCCAAAATGACCATATTTTCGGTCCTGGAGACCTACATCGAATATTTTATGAACCTACGAAAGAATCGGATCGATTTGATGTCCTTAAAGCTTTCCCGTGGCCCGTTCGAATTTTTGCTACTACAGCCAAAGGGGTATGTTCACCGTCAGCCCGAAAAAACTGATTTTGGGGCTATTCACCCAAAATGACCATATTTTCGGTCCTGCACACCTGCATCGAATATTTTATGGCCCTACGAAAGAACCGGATCGATTTAATGTCCTTAAAGTTTTCCCGTGGTCCATTCGAATTTTTGCTACTACAGACAAAGGGGAATGTTCACTATCAGCCCAAAAAACTGATTATGGGGCTATTCACCCAAAATGACCATATTTTCGGTCCTGTAGACCTGTATCGAATATTTTATGACTCTACGAAAGAATCGGATCGATTTGATATCCCTAGAGCTTTCCCGTGTCCCGTTCGAAATTTTGCTATTACGGCCAAAAGGGTATGTTCACCGTAAGCACGAAAAAACTGATTATGGGGCTATTCACCCAAAATGACCATATTTTCGGTCTTGGAGACCTGCATCGAATATTTTATGACCCTACAAAAGAATCGGATGGATTTGATGTCCCTAAAGCTTTCCCGTGGCCCGTTCGAATTTTTGCTACTACAGCCAAAGGGGTATGTTCACCGTCAGCCCGAAAAAACTTATTATGGGGCTATTCACCCAAAATAACCATATTTTCGGTCCTGGAGACCTGCATCGAATATTTTATGGCCCTACGAAAGAATCGGATCGATTTGAAGTCCTTAAAGCTTTCCCGCAGCCCGTTCGAATTTTTGCTACTACAGCCAAAGGGGTATGTTCACCGTCAGTCCGAAAAAACTGATTATGGGGCTATTCTCCCAAAATGACCATATTTTCGGTCTTGGAGACCAGCATCGAATATTTTATGACCCTACGAAAGAATCGGATTGATTTGATATCTCTAAAGCTTACCTGTAGCCCGTTCGAATTTTTTCTAGTACAGCCAAAGGGGTATGTTCACCGTCAGCCCGAAAAAACTGATTATGGGGCTATTCATCCAAAATAACCATATTTTCGTTCTTGGAGATCTGCATCGACGATTTTATGGCCCTACGAAAGAATCAGATAGATTTGATGTCCTTAAAACTTTCTCGTGGCCCGTTCGAAATTTTGCTACTACGGCCAAAGGGTTATGTTTACCGTCAGCTCGAAAAAACTGATTATGGGGCTATTCACCCAAAAAGACCATATTTTCGGTCATAGAGACCTGCATCGAATATTTTATGACCCTACGTAAGAATCGGATCGATTTGATCTCCCTAGAGCTTTCCCGTGACCCGTTCGAAATTTTGCTACTACGGCCAAAGGGGTATGTTCACCTTCAGCACGAAGAAACTGAGTATGGGGCTATTCACCCAAAATGACCATATTTTCGGTCTTGGAGACCTGCAACGAATATTTTATGACCTTAGGAAAGAATCGGATCGGTTTGACGTCCCTAAAGCTTTCCCGTGGCCCGTTCGAATTTTCGCTACAACGGCCAAAGAGGTATGTTCTCCGTCAGCCCGAAAAAACTGACCATGGAGATATTCCCAGAAAATGACCATATTTTCGGTCCTGGATACCTGCATCGAATATTTTATAACCCTACGAAAGAATCGGATCGATTTGAGATCCCTAGTGCCTACCTGTGGCCCGTTCGAAATTTTGCTATTACGACCAAAGAGGTATGTTCACCGTCAGCCCGAAAAAACTGATTATGGGGCTATTCACCCAAAACGACCATATTTTCGGTCTTGGAGACCTACATCGAATATTTATGACCCTACGAAAGAATCGGATCGATTTGATGTCCCTAGAGCTTTCCCGTGGCCTGTTCGAAATTTTGCTACTACTACCAAAGGGGTATGTTCACCGTCAGCCAGAAAAAACTGATTATGGAGCTATTCACCCAAAATGACCATATTTTCGGTCCTGGAGACCTGCATCGAATATTTTATGACCCTATGAAAGAATCGGATCGATTTGATGTCCATAGAGCTTTCCCGTGGCCCGTTCAAAATTTTGCTACTACGGCCAAAGGGGTATGTTCACCGTCAGCACGAAAATATTGAGTATGGGGCTATTCACCCAAAATGACCATATTTTCGTTCCTGGAGACCTGCATCGAATATTTTATGTTCCTACGAAAAAATCGGATCGATTTGATGTCCCTAGAGCTTTCTCGTGGCCGTTCGATATTTTGCTACTACGGCCAAAGGGGTATGTTCACGTCAGCACGAAAAAACTGAATACGGGGCAATAATCCAAAATGACCATATTTTCGGTCTTTAATACCTGGATCGAATATTTTATGACTCTACAAAAGAATCGGATCAATTTGATGTCCCTAAAACTTTCCCGTGGCCCGTTCGAATTTTTGATACTACAGCCAAAGGGGTATGTTCACCGTCAGCCCGAAAAAATTGATTATGGGTCTATTCACCCAAAATGACCATATTTTCGTTCCTGGAGACCTGCATCGAATATTTTATGAACCTACGAAAGAATCGGATCGATTTGATGTCCCTAGAGCTTTCCCGCGGCCCGTTCGAATTTTTGCTACTACGGCCAAGGGGGTATGTTCACCGTCAACCAGAAAAAACTGATTATGGGGCTATTCACCCAAAATGACCATATTTTCGATCCTGGAGACCTGCATCGAATATTTTATGACCCTACGAAAGAATCAGATCGATTTTATATCTTAAAGCTTTCCCGTGGCCCGTTCGAATTTTTGCTACTACAGCCAAAGGGGTATGTTCACCGTCAGCCCGAAAAAACTGATTATGGGGATATTCACCCAAAATGACCATATTTTCGGTCCTTGTGACCCGCATCGAATATTTTATGGCCATACGAAAGAATCGGATCGATTTGATGTCCTTAAAGCTTTCCCGTGGCCCGTTCGAATTTTTGCTACTACAGAAAAATGGGTATGTTCACCATCAGCCCAAAAAACTGATTATGGGGCTATTCACCCAAAAAGACCATATTTTCGGTCCTGGAGACCTGCATCGAATATGGTATGACCCTACGAATGAATCAGATCGATTTGATGTCCCTAGAGCATTCCCGTGGCCCGTTCGAAATTTGCTAATACGGCTAAAGGGGTATGTTCACTGTCAGCACGAAAAAACTGAGTATGGGATTATTAACCCAAAATGACCATATTTTCGGTCCTGGATACCTGCATCGAATATTTTATAACCCTACGAAAGAATTGGATCGATTTGAGATCCCTAGTGCTTACCTGTGGCCAGTTCGAAATTTTGCTATTACGACCAAAGAGGTATGTTCTCCGTTAGCCCGAAAAAACTGATAATGGGGCTATTCACCCAAAATGACCATATTTTCGGTCTTGGAGACCTACATCGAATATTTATGACCCTACGAAAGAATCGGGTCGATTGATGTTCCTAGAGCTTTCCCGTGGCCTGTTCGAAATTTTGCTACTACGACCAAAGGGGTATGTTCACCGTCAGCTAGAAAAAACTGATTGTGGGGCTATTCACCCAAAATGACCATATTTTCGTTCCTGGAGACCTGCATCGAATATTTTATGACCCTACAAAAGAATCGGATTGATTTGATGTCCCTAGACATTTCTCGTGGCCCGTTTGAAATTTTGCTACTACGGCCAAAAGGGTATGTTCACCGTTAGCACGAAAAAACTGAGTATTGGGTTATTCACCCAAAATGACCATATTTTCGGTCTTGTCGACCTGCATCGAATATTTTATGACCCTACGAAATAATCGGATTGATTTGATTTCCTTAAAGATTTCTCGTGGGCCGTTCGAATTTTTGCTAGTACAGCCAAAGGGGTATGTTCACCGTCAGCCCGAAAAAACTGATTATGGGGCTATTCATCCAAAATGACCATATTTTCGTTCCTGGAGACATGGATCGAATATTTTATGGCCCTACGAAAGAATCAGATAGATTTGATGTCCTCAAAGCTTTCCCGTGGCCCGTTAGAAATTTTGCTACTACAGCCAAAGGGGTATGTTCACCGTCAGCCAGCAAAAACTGATTATGGGGCTATTCACCCAAAATGACCATATTTTCGGTCTTGGAGATCTACATCGAAAATTTTATGACCCTACGAAAGAATCGGATCGATTTGATGTCCCTAGAGCTTTCCCATGGCCCGTTCGAAATTTTGCTACTACGACCAAAGGGTTATGTTCACCGTCAGCCCGATAAAACAAAGTATGGAGCTATTCACCTAAAATGACCATATTTTCGGTCCTGGAGACCTCCATCGTATATTTTATGTCCCTACGAAAGAATCGGATAGATTTGATGTCTATAAAGCTTTCGCGTGGCCCGTTCGAATTTTTGCTACTACGGGCAAAAGGATATGTTCACCGTCAGCCCGAAAAAACTGATTATGGGGCTATTCACCCAAAATGACCATATTTTCGGTCCTGCAAACCCGCATCGAATATTTTATGACTCTACGAAAGAATCGGATCGGTTTGATGTCCCTAAAGCGTTCCCGTGGCCCGTTCGAAATTTCGCTACAACGGCCAAAGGGGTATGTTCACCGTCAGCCCGAAAAAACTGACCATGGGGCTATTCACAGAAAATGACCATATTTTCGGTCCTGGAGACCTGCATCGAATATTTTATAACCCTACGAAAGAATTGGATCGATTTGAGATCCCTAGTGCTTACATGTGGCCCGTTCGAAATTTTGCTATTACGATCAAAGAGATATGTTCACCGTCAGCCCGAAAAAACTGATTATGGGTCTATTCACCCAAAATGACCATATTTTCGGTCTTGGAGACCTACATCGAATATTTATGACCCTACGAAAGAATCGGATCGATTTGATATCCCTAGAGCTTTCCCGTGGCCAGTTCGAAATTTTGCTACTACGACCAAAGGGTATGTTCACCGTTAGCCAGAAAAAACTGATTATGGGGCTATTCACCCAAAATGACCATATTTTCGGTCCTGGAGACCTACATCGTATATTTTATGACCCTACGAAAGAATCGGATCGATTTGATGTCCTTAAAGCTTTCCCGTGGCCCGTTCGAATTTTTGCTACTACAGCCAAAGGGGTATGTTCACCGTCAGCCCGAAAAAACTGATTATGGGGCTATTCACCCAAAATGACCATATTTTCGGTCCTGCACACCTGCATCGAATATTTTATGGCCCTACGAAAGAACCGGATCGATTTAATGTCCTTAAAGTTTTCCCGTGGTCCATTCGAATTTTTGCTACTACAGACAAAGGGGAATGTTCACTATCAGCCCTAAAAACTGATTATGGGGCTATTCACCCAAAATGACCATATTTTCGGTCCTGTAGTCCTGTATCGAATATTTTATGACTCTACGAAAGAATCGGATCGATTTGATATCCCTAGAGCTTTCCCGTGTCCCGTTCGAAATTTTGCTATTACGGCCAAAAGGGTATGTTCACCGTAAGCACGAAAAAACTGATTATGGGGCTATTCACCCAAAATGACCATATTTTCGGTCTTGGAGACCTGCATCGAATATTTTATGACCCTACAAAAGAATCGGATGGATTTGATGTCCCTAAAGCTTTCCCTTTGCCCGTTCGAATTTTTGCTACTACAGCCAAAGGGGTATGTTCACCGTCAGCCCGAAAAAACTTATTATGGGGCTATTCACCCAAAATGACCATATTTTCGGTCCTGGAGACCTGCATCGAATATTTTATGGCCCTACGAAAGAATCGGATCGATTTGAAGTCCTTAAAGCTTTCCCGTAGCCCGTTCGAATTTTTGCTACTACAGCCAAAGGGGTATGTTCACCGTCAGTCCGAAAAAACTGATTATGGGGCTATTCACCCAAAATGACCATATTTTCGGTCTTGGAGACCAGCATCGAATATTTTATGACCCTACGAAAGAATCGGATCGATTTGATATCTCTAAAGCTTTCCTGTAGCCCGTTCGAATTTTTTCTAGTACAGCCAAAGGGGTATGTTCACCGTCAGCCCGAAAAAACTGATTATGGGGCTATTCATCCAAAATAACCATATTTTCGTTCTTGGAGATCTGCATCGACGATTTTATGGCCCTACGAAAGAATCAGATAGTTTGATGTCCTTAAAGCTTTCTCGTGGCCCGTTCGAAATTTTGCTACTACGGCCAAAGGGTTATGTTTACCGTCAGCTCGAAAAAACTGATTCTGGGGCTATTCACCCAAAATGACCATATTTTCGGTCTTGGAGACCTAAATCGAATATTTCATGACCCTACGAAAGAATCGGATCGATTTGATTTCCCTAGAGCTTTCCCATGGCCCGTTCGAAATTTTGCTACTACGACCAAAGGGTTATGTTCACCGTCAGCCCGAAAAAACTGAGTATGGAGCTATTCACCTAAAATGACCATATTTTCGGTCCAGGAGACCTGCATCGTATATTTTGTGGCCCTACGAAAGAATCCGATAGATTTGATGTCCTTAAAGCTTTCGCGTGGCCCGTTCGAATTTTTGCTACTACGGGCAAAAGGATATGTTCACCGTCAGCCCGAAAAAACTGATTATGGGGCTATTCACCCAAAATGACCATATTTTCGGTCCTGCAGACCTGCATCGAATATTTTATGACCCTACGAAAGAATCGGATCGGTGTGTTGTCCCTAAAGCTTTCCCGTGGCCCGTTCAAAATTTGGCTACTACGGCCAAAGAGGTATGTTCACCGTTAGCCCGAAAAAACTGACTATGGGGCTATTCACAGGTTATGACCATATTTTCGGTCTTGGAGACCTGCACCGAATATTTTTTGACCCTACGAAAGAATCGAATCGATTTGATGTCTCTAGAGCTTTCCCATGACCCGTTCGAAATTTTGCTACTACGGCCAAAGGGGTATGTTCACCTTCAGCATGAAAAAACTGAATATGGGTTATTCACCCAAAATGACCATACTTTCGTTCTTGGAGACCTGCATCGAATATTTTATGACCCCATGAAAGAATCGGATCGATTTGATGTCCCTAGAGCTTTCCCGTGGCCCGTTCGAAATTTTGCTACTACGACCAAAGGGGTATGTTCACTGTTAGCCCGAAAAAACTGATTATGGGGCTATTCACCCAAAATGACCATATTTTCGGTCCTGGATACCTGCATCGTATATTTTATGGCCATACGAATGAATTGGACCGATTTGATGTCCCTAGAGCTTTCCCGTGGCCCGTTAGAAATTTTGCTACTACGACCAAAGGGTTATGTTCACCGTCAGCCCGAAAAAACTGAGTATGGGGCTATTCACCTAAAATGACCATATTTTCGGTCCTGGAGACCTGCATCGTATATTTTATGGCCCTACGAAAGAATCCGATAGATTTGATGTCCTTAAAGCTTTCGCGTGGCCCGTTCGAATTTTGCTACTACGGGCAAAAGGGTATGTTAACCGTCAGCCTGAAAAAACTGATTATGGGGCTATTCACCCAAAATGACCATATTTTCGGTCCTGGAAACCTGCATCAAATATTTTATGACACTACGAAAGAATCGGATCGGTTTGATTTCCCTGAAACTTTCCCGTGGCCCGTTCGAAATTTTGCTACTACGGCCAAAGGGTTATGTTCACCGTCAGCCTGAAAAAACTGACTATAGGGATAGTCACCGAAAATGACCATGTTTTCGTTCCTGGAGACCTGCATCGAATATTTTATGACCTTACGAAAGAATCGGATCGATTTGATGTCCCTAGAGTTTACCCATGGCTCGTTCGAATTTTTGCTATTACAGCCAAAGGGGTATGTTCACCGTCAGCCAGAAAAAACTGATTATGGGGCTATTCACCCAAAATGACCATATTTTCGGTCTTGGAGACCTACATCGAATATTTTATGACCCTACGAAAGAATCGGATCGATTTGATGCCCCTAGAGCTTTCACGTGGTCCGTTCGAAATTTTGCTACTATGACCAAAGGGGTATGTTCACCGTCAGCCCGAAAAAACTGATTATGGGGCTATTCACCCAAAATGACCATATTTTCGGTCCTGGAGACCTGCATTGTATATTTTATGGCCCTACGAAAGAATCGGATCGATTTAATGTCCTTAAAGCTTTCCCGTGACCCGTTCGAATTTTTGCTACTACGGGCAAAGGGTATGTTCACCGTCAGCCCGAAAAAACTGATTATGGGTTGAATCACTTAATCGAATCAGAAATCCGGTCTTGAAGACTTCGTTACAATATTTTATTAACATACAAAAGAATCTCTCTATAATAATTCCCCGACGCCACCACAGGGCCCGTTCGAAATTTTGCTAGTATTGCCAACGGGGTATGTTCACCGAGTCAGAGAAAAAGCTGTATATGGGTCGAACCACTGAATCGGATCAGAAATTTGGTCTTGGTGACTTCCATACAATATTTTTTTATCCTACGAAAGAATCAGATCAATAATTATGATCTGACGCCACCCCGCGTCCCGTTCGAATATTTTCCAGTATTGCCAAAAGGGTATGTTCACAGAGTCGGAGAAAAAACTGAGTATGGGTCGAACCACTGAATTGGATCAGAAATTTGGTCTTAGAGACTTCCTTACAATATTTTATAAACATACGAAAGAATCGGATCAATAATTATGCCCTGATGCAACCCCAGGGCCCGTTCGAAATTTTGCCAGTATTGCCTAAGGGGTATGTTCACTGAGCCGAGGAAAAACCTCAGTATGGGTCGAACCAGTTAATCGGATCAGAAATATGATCTTGGTGACTTCCAAACAATATTTTATTACCCTACGAAAGAATCAGATCAATAATTATGATCTGACGCCACCCCGCGTCCCGTTTGAATATTTTCCAGTATTGCCAAAAGGGTATGTTCACAGAGCCGGAGAAAAAACTGAGTATCGGTCGAACCACTTAATCGGATCAGAAATTTGGTTTTGGTGACTTCTATACATTATTTTATTACCCTACGAAAGAATCAGATCAATAATTATGCCCTGACGCCATCCCGGGGCCCGTTCGAAATTTTGCCAGTATTGCCAAAGGGGAATGTTCACCGAGCCGGAGAAAAAACTGAGTGTGGGTCGAACCATTGAATCGGATCAGATATCCGGTCTTGGTGACTTCCATACAATATTTTATTACCCTACGAAAGAATCGAAACAATAATTATGCCCTGACGCCACCGCGGGGCTCGTTCGAAATTTTGCTAGTATTGCCAAAGGGGCAAAAACTAAGTTTGGGTCGAACCACTGAATCGGATAAGAAATTTGGTCTTGGTGACTTCCATACAATATTTTATTACCCTACGAAATAATTGGATAAATATATATGCCCTGACGCCACCCCCGCGGCCCTTCAAAATTTCGCCAGTATTGCCAAATGAGTATGTTCACCGAGCCGGAGAAAAAACTGAGTATGGGTCGAACCACTGAATCGGATCAGAAAATTTGGTCTTGGTGACTTCCATACAATATTTTATTACCCTACGAAAGAATCGTATCAATAATTATGCCCTGACACCACCCCGGGGCCCGTTCAAAATTTTGCCAGTATTCCCAACGGGGAATGTTCATCGAGCCGGGGAAAAAACTGAGTATGGGTCGAACCACTAAATCGGATCAGAAATTCGGACTTTGTGACTTCCATACAATATTTTATTACCCTACGAAAGAATCGGATCAATAATTATGCCCTGACGCCATCCCGCGGCCCGTTCAAAATTTCGCCAGTATTGCTAAAGGGGTATGTTCACCGAGCTGGAGAAAAAACTGCGTATGGGCCGAACCACTTAATCGGATCAGAAATTCGGTCTTGGTGACTTCCATACAGTATTTTATTACCCTACGAAAGAATCGGATCAATAATTATGCCCTGACGCCACTCTGGGCCCGTTCGAAATTTTTCCAGTATTGCCAAAGAGGTTTGTTCACCGAGCCGGGGAAAAAATGAGTATGGGTCGAACCACTGAATCAGATCAGAAATTCAGTCTTGTTGACTTCCATACAATATTTTATTACCCTACGAAATAATCGGATCAATATTTATGCCTTGACGTCACCCCGCGGCCCGTTCGAAATTTTTCAAGTATTGCCAATGGGGTATGTTCACCGAGCCGGAGAAAAAACTGAGTATTGGTCGAACCACTGAATCGGATCATAATTTTGGTCTTGTTGACTTATATACAATATTTTATTACCTTACAAAAGAATCGGATCAATAATTATGCTCTGTCGCCACCCCACGGCCCGGTCGAAATTTTGCCAGTATTGCCAAAGGGAAAGACTACAGGTCTAAATATTTTATTCAAACAAATGATTAGTCAAAAGGTCTGTATCCGGATCAAGAGATGATCCAGATATTTATATATACCTATTTTATTATAGATCAATCAATCAGTCAATCAATCATTCAAAGTCAAGGTTTCAAACGCACACCGACGGTACAGGTGAATACGTTAACCTTTACAAACAGTTAAAACATATTTATACTCAATAAGATGAACGGGTGTTTGTCTTAACGAGTCAGTCAATATTTACATGAGATTACGTGATCTCTAAAACGTTATAATACAAAATAGAAAATAAAATCAACTCAGACCGATTATACTTGTGTCTGGATCCAAATATAACTATTCAGCCTAATCAGTTAAAGGCTAAGTGGTCGCGGGCTAACAGTCATAACTAGTTCTCCATTAAGGTCTACGTGGCTCGAAGAACACATTTTTGTGTGTAGGGCAGTGGTACATATACCGGAAGTAGAAATACTTCCGCTGAGCTTGTCAAGAAAACTATATTTGTATTGTGACAGTAATCCAATTATTTTAGAGTCATACGTGTTCACCAGCATATAGCTGACGTATTTTTTCCCACATTTCAGGGAAAACATATTAGCACAGGTAGCAAAAAATTATAGACATTTATGGAGATAGAAGCTCGTAATGTAATGATGGCTCAGCTTTTAATTATTAAAATATTACGAACAATATTTAAGCAAGATTTATAAATCAAACACTCAGGTATTTATTATCCGAGAAATTTTTAAATAAATTAATATTTTATTCAACCAAAGTCTTCCGCTAAAATAAACCGTAACTCTGATATATTTACAAAACATGTACCAACTTGTGGTCACACACCTAGGTCCAAAACCGGGGTGTGACATGTATATATATAATTATTGTTGTTTATAAAATTATGATAAAATAACTAAACAACTTATATTATGCCATATGCAAAAACTATAATTATAAATATACATCAAAACAATTAAACTTGTGTGTGAAAAAATTAATAAAATAATTGAAAATAGTAATTAAACAGATTCAAATCCAAACTCAAACATTAATAATAGACTTATGAATTAACTTAACTCCATTAATACACTTATGCTAGCCTAATTTGAGATAGTTGTGTTTATAGCATTTGGTCTAGAATATTCGGGTGCGGATGCCATTGAACCTAAACCAGCTGGTTAAACTCGAAGCCCTAAACATTCAGAATGAATTACGAAGGTAATTAAATGGACATTCATGTATGGAATAACGGAACCGGCATATAATTACTTGAAACAAAAGTTACTAGTATGCCTGGACGAGAAATATCCAGTTTAATTACTAAAAACATGCATACTCGTTTACTTGAAACCATACCACAAACCTTTTTTCTCTCTGTCCTTTTCGAATATTAGATTGATTTACCAATTCATTGATTTTTAGTCTTTTATTTATGTTTCGTTAGATGAGAAAGTTATATAAAACTAAAACCGTAAGAAATCTATCCAAAATTTCAACGGAGTAACTTTTAACAAACTAACACATATACCCGATACCTAACATGAAAGTCTATTTTATTAAAAAAAAATAATTATATTAAAAATAATAATTATTATATATAATAAATAGAAAGTTTGGTGCCGCTAGTGCCTTATTGGCCATTTGGCGGCACCGAACTGGTCCGCAAAGTTTGTTTTTGTTTCTTTAGTTCAGTCATCGAAATGAATGTAACGAAAACCGAGCGAATGACTATATTTTTTGTGTTTTAGTTCCGGGATTAACAACAATCGACCTTTAACAACGCTCGTGTTTTATATTTGGGTTTAATTCTGTTACAATAACACACGTTGTCAAACCGACCAAATTCTCAATGCTTGGGACCGACAACACTTGGGTTTTACCACCGTACTCCGAGTTTTAATAACCTGCCCGGAGCAAGTTCAGTCAACGTAACGAACGTAATGAAAACCAGTTTTATATAGTAACTGGTTTTTACCAACGTTCGATTTTTATCGACTGACGCCACCATATTGGTCCATCTAAACTTTTATAGTTTTTTGTTTATATATTTGGTTTTAATTTCGGTACAATAACACATGTCACCGAAACCGAACGAATTCGCGTCGACTTACTATCTCAACGCTCGAAACCGACAACACTTGAGTTTTACCACCACCCAAGATTTAATAACCTGCCCGGCGCAACGCGCCGGGTAAAAATCTAGTTAAAGTGTATAATCAAAAGACAACAGCAAAACAATTTAACCCATTAATCCACGGCAAGATTAACTCAAAATCAAGATAGTACAAGTAACAAAGCTAAGGTTACAACATTTACTAATATGGAAATATGACATTAATCTGCGTGCTGCCCGCGGTCAGACGGGCACCCTTATATTATTTTATAATATTTTAATAGCCTATATATATTATTATTATTATTATTATTAATTAATCTATGTCTTTGATCAGCTCACGATATCCTCGGGTACCCTCTTATCACAATTCAATAGACTTGTGATCACATGACATAATTAACCCTTCATTTATTACTATTCTCATGTTTTGGTTCTGACTCATGTTTAACTAAATTCAACTAGTTTTCGTGCTCTTGTTTGTTTCACTTAAGAAGACACAATATTGGTTTGTAACATTAAAAGGGAAATCAAATAATAATAATAATAATAATAATGTGTATTGTTTCCAACGGTTCACGACTAGCGAAATCCTAACAACGTTATTTGCATGTTGCCTGAAAAATACTCTTGGCCGGAAAGTCACATTTTTTCCCAGAAAATTCAACCTGAACACCACCATCAACTGACTCACCACCACTTGAGCGGGTGGCAATTGTGACTCATTGGGTTGTATCAAAATGTATATGATGGGTCAGAATGGGTCAAACTAAAAAAAAATAATTGAAACGGGTCAAAACGGGTTGACATTTCTCGGGTGGTTTTTTTTTTATGGAACGAGTAAAGCGAAAGAAACTTTTTAGTATTTTTACTTTTTAAATTTTTGGATTTATATTTCGAGTTATAATTTTTTAATTATTTTTTTTGAATTTTTTGGTGAGAGGTTTTGAAATTTCAACCCATTTTGACCAATTTCAAAACCCCTCATCAAAAAATTCAAAAAAAAAACAATTAAAAAATTAAAACTTGAAATATAAATCAAAAACTTAAAGGTAAAAATACTAAAAAGTTTCTTCCATTTTTCTCGTTTCATTTAAAAAAACTCGAGAAATGTCAACCCGTTTTAACCTGTTTCAATCATTTTTCTTTTTTTAGTTTGACCCATTCTGACTCATCATATACATTTTGATACAACTCATTCAACTCATGGGTCACAATTGCCACCTCTAAGCACCACCAACTGAATCCGAAGATGGTTCTAGGGTTTCGACAGTCTCAATAATTTGGGGTTTTTACTATAAAAAGGTTCTTGGAGGTCCGATCTAAGGTTACAAAGATGTTTTGGACGAATATGTTGAGTTTTTCGGTAATACATGTGATTTTTCTGGAAAAAAAAAATCGTTTTTCTGACGACGTGCAATAACGATGTTAGAATTTTTTAGTTGCGGACCGTTGCAAAAAAATATGATAAAAGGTGGGATCGTTATCAACCAATTCGTTAGTTGAGACATGCGAAGACCAAAAGATGATTATTGGGATTAATAAAATGCATTACACCTAACAATAATAATAACTTTAGTAAATGATAAATTCGGCTAACATGCCTCTCAAGGGAGACTTAAAGTAACGTGTAGCTTGAAACGAAATGTAATAAATCCAACATATAAGTATGGATGGCAATAGTTCGGGTTTATGACGAGTTTATGTAATCTCAATCTTATACTCGATTATAAAAGTGTCCTATACCTAGCCCAAACTAGTTAGGTATCTATCGGGTATTGGGCATATTCACAGGTTTCTATTATACATATTAACTTATTAAAAAAACTTGTTGGATATACCCAACTCAAATTCGTCAGGTATCTATAAGTATGATCTATCAAGTATCACCATAAAATCTCAATATGAATATAAACTTTATAATATACAAAACCAAAAAAGTTTTCACAAGTAACTAAGTACCAACCGTTGCACTTGCTTAATAGTCAATCTTATGAGTTGTAGTAGCATTTACATACCCCCAATGTAGGTCACTATTATACTTTACAAATAAAACTTGAGGGTGTTCTATGTCTATGACTAGAAGTAGTAAGGATCATATGTCAAAGTTAAAAACTAACCCCCCCCCCCCCCCCACCAAAACAAACTAGAAATTCATTAATAAATTCATCCATAGTTGCCATCTTTTTCCACTAATAAAACCAACCAATTACCTAAGCAAATTCAACTACATCCTCTTTCATGTCTCCTTACCTCCATCAATCCACAATTCCATTCCCACTTTAAAAGTCATCCTCACTTTCCTACTTATTTCCTCCATATTCTCTATTCCCATTCCTTTATATTTAAAAAAAAAGTTAAAACCAATCTTCAACACCAACATGGGAACTAAAGAAGAAACAATGGAACCCGAATCCGAAACCAAGAAATGGGTCATCTCCGGAATCGAATTCCTGACTCCGTTGAAGCCGGTATACACGAAGAAAGGAACCCGAAATCCCAATGAAGAGAAACATGAAGATGAAGAAGAAAAGGAAAGTTGCATGATGCCCACAACACCTGAATCAAAGATTCCGGTGTTGGAGTGTCCCGGAGCCCCAAAGAAAAGAAAGAGTGTTTCCATTAGCCATTGTAATGGCATTAGGAATTACTTCAAGCCTCCGGAATTGGAAAGTGTATTCCTACGTTGTGTTGAAAGAGCATAAATGCTCTCTTTTCAACTTTTGTACATGTATCTTCCAACTCTAGTTAGTGTTAGCTAATTTCTTCAATAAATTACTTCTAATTATATGCGCACGCACACACATATATACACATGCATGCATAATATGAGGAGGATTCAAGCAAAAACTACAAAGTGTAAGAAACCCGATAAAGCTACTATAAACCAATCTTTTTATTTTTTCAATATAGCTCACGAAAAATACACATATGTATCACATACAAGGTACATATACGTAGCATAGAAGTTATATATATGATATGTTTTTTTCTTAACTTTTTTTACATTTTTAACTTTATAATAAAAGGAAATGATATAAAAAGTTGAAACAAATTGATTGGTTAATAATAGTTTTCTCGGTTTCTCATAACTTTTTAGTTTTCTCATTATTCATCTCATTTTTCTTTTCGAACGACAAATTTCTTTTAGTTTTCTTATGATTCATTCCAAATGTGTGTGTATTCTTTTTTTTTTTTGTTATAATTTAATAGTTATATTTGTTAAAATATACGTGAAAACATTAAAGGTGGGTTAAAAGAACTTGTTGAATGTGATCTTTTTGGTTGTATTGGGTCATAGATCGACCAATGGTTATTCAAATTGTAACAACTTGCAACCCATTAAATTTTGGATCCTTATGTTTGGAATTCTAAAGTTTTCATTTCATATTATAATTATTGAAGACAGGATTAAACGTGATTTTAAAATTTGACATATTCTTACTTTAGAAAGTTTAAGAAAATGTAGCACCTCGTAAACAAATTGTAAATCTTATAATATATTGTTTCCACATAAATCAAAGCGTATTTTGTTACATATAATTTTACATTTTTTTCTAGCGCGGTTTATATATATAATTCAACTTGTAAAGATATGTAACAACTTTGAATCGTTGACTTTATTAAATGGTATTTGACTTAATGATATCTGGTGGTGTAATAAGTGTTTTCTTTCCCTGAAGATTATAATGAATCATTGAAGTTATAATGAATCATTGACTTAATTGACATTATCATAAAATGAAGTTATAGAAGTCTAACATGCATACCAAAAAGGTAATATATATATTTGGTATACACTAATATATTTTAGCATAATTCACTTTTATAACTTTTATCATAGTGACACGTGTCCGTTTAAATAAATAAAAATTATAAAAAGAAGAAAAAGCGAACGTAAAAGAAAAGGGAATAAAAATTTATTTTTCTAGAAATGTTTCTTTATGCTTCATGTATCGTCTTTAAAGATGAAAGGGTACAATTGTAAAAAAGCTGATAAGATTGGGACTAATCCCTAATTATACCCTTCTCAAGTACTACACTACACTCTATGCCCTTTCTTTTTTATATATTTTATAAATATTTTAAAAAATAACTTAATAATCAATTTAAAGTTAGGTAAATTAATACACAAAATTACTAGAAAATTACTCTTTTTAAACACATAAGATTTAAGAAATGCGACACTAGTTTAATACATAACCGAACAAAAAGACCCAAATACCCTTAAGTACCACCCGCGGGTCACAGAAGAACCTCTAATAGGCCACCTGCGGGACATACGGATCACCCGCATATCACGGTAGAGGAGGAACGTCCTCATACCACGCGCGGAAGCATCCCGACACCCTCAAAAGTCATCCGCAGGATAGGACATCTGTCCGCCTAAACAACCGAAAGACAATGCCAGCGGGACAGCTGTCACCAGTTAATTACCTTCTAAAAGAAGGTTCACGATTCTTACTTGGGGAATACGTGACACATCAACCAATGAACAAAGAACACCTGGCCAGGTTGTTAAAACCGTGCACATGGCCGGAGTGTGATCCGTCCTATCATTGGGCGACACGTTTCCAGGTTGTTATACCCATGCACATGGAACGTATAGCTCAACCTATCATAGGAGGGCACGCGTCCAGACAGTTATCAAAGATCTTCTAGAAGAGGACTTCTGGCCCAATCACCTTCCTACATCCTTCGGCTATAAATACCTTGTCAAACGGTATGAGGTATTCATTCACTCACATATATTCTGACTACACTAGTCTTTGTACTTCAGTACTTTCTCCATTTACGAACGTTACTGATTCTCACGCCGGAGGGTGGTTACAGGAAGACCCCCCCCCCCCCTTTTGTCCCTCACGGTGTCTGTTTTGCAGCATCTGGTCATTGGACTTTGAGAAGTTATACTCATATCTTGGTTGTAATTATCGTATCATACCATGTGGACTCATTGAATCCAGGACTCATACCCGGGGATTGGATCCGTGTTTCTTCACTAATTTTAAATAGAAAATTATAGAAATCAAAGAATTTATTCGTATTTTTGTTATTTTAAGTGTGATGTAACCACTTACTGCGTTTTCTTTCATACTTCAACGATATCTACGTTTACTATGTACACGTATGTATCATGTAGTTTTCACAGTTTTTACTTAAAATAGGTTTTGTATTTAATATACCAAATTATTATTTCTATACTTTGAAATAACTAAAAGAAACATGCATGATAAAATCATAAAAATATACTAATATGTGTGTGCATATATATTAAAATTAAAACAGTAAAAAAAATATTTTTTTATGTGTAAAATTTTCCTGTTTTTTTATTAAAATTTAGTTTTTTGAGGTATGCAAGAGAAACAAACCCCCACGTATGCCGGTAGAATTTAGGAAAATTCGTCTGCGAAAAAGCATGCAATGAAGAAAATGACTAATACAAATGCTAGAAGAAGAATCCTATGTCATATTTTTATTTATTTTTTATTTATCATATTAAGTCTATGGATAATTTAGGTAGGGTTTGTGTAATATAGTCAAGTCTAGGATAAGATTTATATATTGTCACTTCAATTAAATTTATTAAATAAAATCAATCTATTTAATTTTAAATGCTACAACTGACATATTATCTTTAAAACATGCTAATTCATGACAACTAGACGCTCATTTACACAGTGACGAAGCTTGAACTGAGGCACCGGGGGCCGAGCTCAAAATGTATACAAAATTTCACAAACGAGTGGGGGCCGGACTCAAATTTTCAGCCGAAAAAGGCTAAACTTACACTACGTATATAAATCTTCGGCCTAAAACGAGTAAATTTAAACTACTGCGCAAAAAAACAGGGGGGCCGAGGCCACCCCTGGCCTCAGTGAAGCTTCGCCCTTGCATTTACATGTTATGTGATGGTAATTTTTAACCCTAACGAATCCCTCATTCTTCAACTAGATGTTAGGATATGCCGCAACATGTAACCGACTATTCATTAATTTTTCTTTTTCCGTTAAATCAATAAAGTAATACATAAATATGTATCATAGGTTTTCAAAGTTCTCAGTTTTAAAATGTTAGAGCATGTTTTTGTAATATGTATACTGAAAAGAGTTATCTATTCGTATTTACGTTCTATTTATTTATTTATTTGTCTCTTCTAATTATCAATTTATTAACTACATTTGTTGATAAATTCTCTAATTGTAGATTTGTAGGTTATTATCTACATCACTTGTGTTCAAATCCTTAGCTCGTGACTTCATATTAGGCTGAGGGGTGCGGAGCGCTAGTCAGGGCGCGAGAGGACGTTCGCTCGCGCCCCGGGGCGCGAGAGCCACACCACCGGGGCGCGAGAGGGGCGCGAGAGGGGCGCGAGAGCGGAAAACGAGGCAGGCGCCAGGAGGCTCGCGCGCGTGAATGGACTGTGGGAAATGGGAAAGAGCCGTTGGAGGCTTTAATAATGAATAAAAAAATTTCTGATGGATTAATAAACAACTTTCGAAAGGATTAAAACCCTAACCAACTTTCTGATGGATTAATAAACAACTTGGTAAAGAGAGAAAAGAAAACCTGAATTATTGGTCGCCATGGCAATTAAGGGAGAGATGATTCCGGTGAAGAAACAAACCCCACCACCAGATTATTATTAAGATATAAAAGGTTAGGTTCGGAGGCTGCTTTGAAAATATTATTATTAAAATCCTGGTTATCATGTAACAATTATTGATGTTCAAAGTTCGTTTGAAATCTTGAAAACGTTTAAACCAATCGCCACTTTTGATTAGCTGGTTTATGAATGTTCAAACCATAGAAAACAGTTCGGTTTATGGTTTATATCAAAAATAGGCCATATAAAACCGGACCGGACTGTAAACTTATTATTGAAACTCAATGCGTGAAACCAAACCATTAATTTTTTTTTATATATTAATGTGTTTTTTTAATTAATGTGTGTTTGTTTAAATAATTACTTGTTTTTTTAATAATACGTTTTTTAATACATTTATAAAAAAATAAAAAAATAAACCGCTCGCGCCCCCTCTCGCGCCCCTCCACACCATGCCCCGGGGCGCTATCACCACTACCAATACCCATCTTATCAAGTTTCTCTCTCTGCCACACGTCACAATATTATTGAATGGCGCCCCCACTCACGCCCCCTCTCGCGCCCCCCACACCCCTCAGCCTTAATATATTTATTATTAGGCTGAGGGGTGCGGAGCGCTAGTCAGGGCGCGTGAGGGACTTCGATAGCGCCCCGGGGCGCGAGAGCCACACCACCGGGGCGCGAGAGGGGCGCGAGAGGGGCGCGAGAGCGGAAAACGAGGCAGGCGCCAGGAGGCTCGCGCGCGTGAGTGGCTGTGGGAAATGGGAAAGAGCCGTTGGAAGGCTTTAATAATGAATAAAAATATTTTTTTTTTTTTAACAAAATCATCTATATATATCACAATACATATATCACAATACATATCAAACACAACCATTCTCACATACTACAACCAAAACGAATATCACACACCACACCCAAAACCCAAAATCACCCTATCTTCGAAACCTTTTTTTAAAAACATGTCTGGAAATTGGTACCCAAACCTAGATTCAGATTACCCTTACGACGATTTATGGTCGGCACCGGAACAACCGATGTTTTATTCGGGGTCGCAACAATCATCCGGCTTTCAACCATCCAACATGCAACCGTCTCCTAACTTTGTAGTTCCGGAGACACAAGAACCGGAACCAGAAGGTGAAGCTGCGGGACAAAGAAGACGCGTCCACCGGAAAAAACAACTTGCAACGGACGGGTCGGGTTCGGCTTCGACCGGAAGGGCGAAACGGAAAATCACTCCGTGGTCATCGGATGAGAAGGAAGCCCTGTGTCGGGCTTGGATAGCCATTTCTGAGGATCGGCGTTGCGGTAATTGTTTTAACGTTTTTAAAAATGATTGTAAATAAAAAGTTAAATAAAAAAGTTAAATGGCTTACAAATTTATTTACATAATTTTGCAGCCGACTACCAAAAGAGCAAGGTCTTTTGGACAAAGGTTAGGGAGACGTTCTATTCGCTCGTTGGGAGTACAGAGCGGAATCCCGATATGATTTCGGGTCGGTGGACCGAAATTAGAAAATTTGTCGGCTTGTTTACTAATCTGTTCAACAGGAACGCCGGTCGTATGAGACCAAGTGGCAGTGACGATTTGGCGGTCTATAATTTCACTGTCGAAGAGTGGAAGCAGGAGTGCCTGCGGAGGTATGGGGCGGTGAAGACGTGGGACGGTGTAAAGTTGTGGGAGAGGTTGAGAAGGTGTGCCAAGTGGGTTGAGCTGGTGGCGCCGGACCTTGATGCGGAAGTAGGGCCGAAACGGACTAAAACTAGTTCGTCTGGAGCGTACAGCACAACGGACGGGTCGGATTGCCGGGTTGGATTCGACCTAAACGTTGCGGGGGAGGAAACGTCTTCACCGCCGAGGAGGCGGCCATTGGGAAGGGACGCCAGGGGGAAAAAACCGGCTGAGGGGGAAGCCGTAAACATCAACGATCTTGTTGAATCCCTCAATAAATTCAACAAAACCCTGGAGGTGGTCTCTGTTGACAAAAAGGAAAAAAAAAGAATGAGAGATTTGGACTTCCTTGCAAGAGACTTCAGCCACCTAAATCCGGTCGACCAAATGCTGATGGAAAAACAAAAGGAACGTATCCGGAAGAGGTTGATCGAAGAAGACGAAGCCGAAGAATAAGAATAATGTTAATGTGTTTTTTTAATTTTTTTTAATTAATGTGTTTTTTTAATTTTTTAGTACTTTAATTTTTTTTATATATTAATGTGTTTTTTTAATTAATGTGTGTTTGTTTAAATAATTACTTGTTTTTTTAATAATACGTTTTTTTAATACATTTATAAAAAAATAAAAAAATAAACCGCTCGCGCCCCCTCTCGCGCCCCTCCACACCATGCCCCGGGGCGCTATCACCACTACCAATACCCATCTTATCAAGTTTCTCTCTCTGCCACACGTCACAATATTATTGGATGGCGCCCCCACTCACGCCCCCTCTCGCGCCCCCCACACCCCTCAGCCTTAGTTTCAAAGAAAGCGGCATAATGGTACGAAGATTCTAATTTTATAATTAAATAATTAGGCAAAATTCCATTTTCCTTGGGTGGGTCAAAAAAGTTAATGATATAATATTTTTATTTATCAAATGTAGGTAAAAATATTAGATTATTTATATCATTATATGATTTTGATTAATAATTCAAGTTTTATCATACTTTTTTTCGAATGGCGACTTTCATAGTGGTTGAATATTCAGCCACAGCTCTTGGAGAGAGCCTCAACCGCCCCACTCGGGCCAAGACTATGTTGTCTTAACCGGGCTCACGCTTGACATCCGAGTTTGGCTAGGCGTTCCACGAGAAAATTTCGAGCCACCTGCCACTTGACAGGAGTTGTCCGCCCACAAGAGCAAGCTCTCTGGGAAGGAACACTCTAATAGAAAACTCGTGTCGCCATCAAGATTCGAACTTGAGAGGCCAACCGGCATCAAGCTCTTACTCATCATTTGACTGACCACTTGAGCTAGCCCAAGTGGTTTTATCATACTTACTAAGAAGTTTATTTAGTTATATTCAAATACTAAATAACAAAACAAATAATCTCCATTCATGTGAAATTTGAATTTTTATCTAACATTGTAAAATTATTTTTGTTAATAGTTATAAAACTTATATTGTATTGGTCCTTACAATTAATAAATTTCAATACAAATTTTGTTTCTCTTACTTTTTAATATTCTAGAATGTTGCTTCATCTAGAATATCACAACATCACTATTTCCATCGCTACCATAAACCTTGTTGGAAGAGTGAAACACAAGGTGAGTATGACCTTAAAACCACAACTACTCAAAACAAACCATGGTTGCATAACTCGGTAGACGTTTTTAGGGTGATGGACTGAGGAGTTGCGAGTAAATTATAAACAAATTAATTTTCGTAAAATTATATATGTGTCAAATATAATAAGTTTACTAACATACTTAACAAAATATGTTAATATCAATATAAATAAAAGAAACACATATTCTAATACTAAAGTATTTTAAAAACTGATATAGGTTCTTTAACTTTAATATTATAGACATAGTAATTTCGTTTTCCAAGGTATGTCTGTGAAAAACAACGAAAATTTACAATAAATAAATGAAAAACAATGAAAAAACAATGAAAATCCGACCGTCTAGTTGTGATGGGAATTTTATTTTTGACTTTTGACAAGAGGGTGGAAGTGAGGAAGATAGAAATCAATATTAGGTGTGCTTGGGAAAAAAAAGTAGTGATTGATGGTGTAGTGAAATAGAGAGGAGGGGTGGTCCTAGAAGGGAGGTAGTGTCAAAAATTGAAAGGATGCATGCACATCAAACAAATAAAAGCAAAGGGTGTGGAAAGAAATAGAAGAGGAATAAAAATAAATGTTGTATATGATGTTTTAACAAGAATCTAGAACTTTTTATCAATAAATTAAAGAATCTAAGAATGAGGGTTGTCAATCGTGTTGGATTGACGAGTAAAAAGGCTGTAGGTTGGACGGTTGAAATGTGCAGCCTGAATCCGACTCATGTTATTATTCGTGTCAAAGATTTCGATCATATCCCACACACATATAAATTAAAGTCAGCTCAAACACGGCTAGTTTAACCCGTGTATAAGAAAAGTTAAATTGATATAATTTAAAGTGTAGAGTAAATGAGTAATATAAATATATGTTTGAAAAAATATTAAAAATTTTGAAATTGAATTGGAAATTGCAAATGTATATTCATAAAAGTAAAAATGAAAAAAAAACATAAATAACAATTTGATTATAAAAGTTTTTTTTAAATACTTAAATGAGTTAGCAGGTCAACCTGAACCTGATATGTTTTTAAACGGCCAGACCAAACCCAACTCTTTTTTTAAATGAGTCATGTTAGTCGACCTACTAGTATCTTTTATCGTGTTAACAATTGGTGACACCAATAAAAATCCAGATTTGCATAAATATATTTTTATAAACTTCAAGCTTTCTATTACCTTCCTTGAGTATTATTCAACCTAAAGATTCCATGTTTATTTTTTTAAAAAAAGGGGACAATTATGTTGAAGATAAGTATTTATAATATTCAATGACAAGAACCAAAACAAGAATAAATACAAAAACAAACCCGCCTAATTAGGTCTCCTTTTGTGAAAATTAATAAAGAAAAACTGTTAAATTGGGATTGGAGCCATTAAGGTAGGAATGAATAAATGATCATTTGACACGTATATATTTCGGTTGAACTTAAAATATATGAGTGGGTTAATGCATCAATTATTGGAGACAATGCTTGACATGTTAGGAGAAACCAGTCAATATGATGTAGACATTTTCTTATTTTCCACATTCACTTGATACTTAAAATATATTGTTTTATTTGTTAATATATAAAAACACAAGGATAATATTCGAAACTAGCTTAGAATATGCTCATGTATACAATTTTATACTTGTAATTTGTTAGCTTAAAATAGCTTAGAATATTGTATTTTGTTAAATAACTTTTGAACTACTCTAGTTCGTAAAAGCTAATATTAACTTCTAGTCCATGAAAGTTAATGTTAACTTTTAGGGTGTTTACTATTTGGTTTTAAACCGATTAAACCGAAAATTGAGCTTCGAACCTCATTAAAACTGATTAAAACTAACTTGAATTGCAAATTATGTTTGGATTTTGGATTTCACAAAGTTTGAATCAGGTTCAATCCAAATAAAACGAATAACAAATAATGGTTTGTTAAGTACTGTCTTCGTTGGCCAATCCGATTACAGTTTTAACTCAATTTTTATTTAACCCAACTCAATCTAATAACGTATATTCATATAATAGTAAAATAATTAAAATAAAAAAAACGTCTAATTTGGTTTATTCGGTTCGAGTTTCAGTTTCCACATAAAAACCTGCAATATTTTATATAAATCTAAAAATATTGTTCACTTTTTCCGGGTAACAGATGGTAGTTCGCTACACCGCTACCAACACCATCTCGGCACCAAATAGTATATTGTCTACTGAAATAAGTATATACTCGTCTAATCCTGGTATTAATAAAAGTCAAGACACAAAGCTTCGTTTATTTTATATAACTTCGGTTTTATAATAGCAACATCAGTGCATTGTTTAGCCGACTTTTATCTCCTCTACGCTTACGTTTTGTGCCATATAACATAGTGTACCGTATTATATTATACGGTATAACTTACATAGGTGGGGACATAACATATAAGTTATGCTATGTCCTCGTTTGTCTTCAATTTGACGTTATTTTGGTTCAAGTTGTAACAAAATACAAGTTAATATCGCACAAATGCCATAAGAATTTAGAGTACAATAATTTTTCGGACGCGTGTTAAAACTTTTCTTCACATCTTGGAAACGAGACCACTATGGCACGATTTATCTACCATTCCATTTTCCTTCATTTCTGTGTCGGCCAACGAGCTCGGGGGAACATCAATTGCAGGTGAGCAGTTGAAGAATCCATGTGGCTGCACAAACCAATCACTATTAGTCACAAAATCACAAATGTCGAAACAGTCTATTTACCAACTTATACATCTTTATTCATTAGATACATGAATGATTTCGTTATTTTCGTGTATCTATTTATCTTCGTGTATCGTCAGATGTCTTAAAATGTATAAACCCCACCCGTTTTTTAACAAAATAGAGTAGATGCGCGACAAAATTTTTCATAACGAAATGATTTCACGTATAAATATACCAAAAAACGATTGTTCTAGTGATTTTCTAATACTGTTACCTTTAATTAGTTTATTGACCCGTGCGACACATGTAACATGAATTGAAATTTAAATCAATATGTCAGCAATTGAATTAGAAATAAATACAAATTGTACTTTTTTAAAAATATTTCATTATAGAAGGTTCTGTATAAGTTATGCTATAAAAATACATTAGAATATGTTTTATTTTTAATACAGATTTGTTTAATCATAATGTTAAGTTGTAAACATCAATAATAAGGATTATTTTGAAACATATAAATAATAAACTCGAAAACGGTAAAAAAAAAAGACGGTAGATGGTAACTTTATGGTGATTAATTCATAATATAAGAGGATTATCTAGAAATATCGAGTAAATAGTTGATAATAGGAAAATACATGGTATAATAATATAAGTAAAATGAGAAAGGAGTACCATGAGACGGAAGCCAATGTGTTCTACAGGCATAACGGGCCAATCTTCCAATCGAGGAACATGTGTAATTCCAAACACATACCTATAAGCATTCAAAAGTATATGTTAGTAACTATGATAACTTGAAAGCTAGAAGTGGCAAATGAGCGTGTTGGCTAACCCCCCAAAACGGGCCTGATTAAAAAGTGGACCGAAACTAGACGGGTCAGATTGACCCAGAATTTTAAAAATGTTTATAAACAGATTACATGCAATTATAGTTACAATTTTTTTAATTTGATAAAAATCTGATTTTCTAATAAAACAATTAGGGTGATCACATTAAAAATACACTTTAGGAAACTTTCGACCCACAAGGAAAAATTATTTAAGGACTTACTCGTTCCGTAAAACATCCGTTGATTTTTCTTTTTGACCCGTTCAACCCATTTATCTTTTTTTTTCTTTGTTTCTTAGTTCCTTTAATCATGCAAAAGTCATTAACCCATTCATGACTAAATGAGTCAAATTTCCAAATATAAGATAAAATGTTAATGTAAAAACCCATGGACGTTCATTGTAGTAGCACGAGTCCTTGGACTTCATTTTTTGCACGACTAAATCCTAACTTCAAAAGTTCATATGAAGGTCCTTTCTAAAAGACAAAGTCCAGGGACTTGCGTGCGGATTTAGTGAAAGTCTGTTACGGTCATTTTTTTCAAGAACTGTGATAATTCCAACAAAACAAGTCATAATTTAACATACGACAAAGGACAAGATGGATCATACCAAAGAACCAGATCGGTCTCTTCTAGAGACCGATTCTTCTTAACCCAAGTAGCCAATCCCTCGCCGACACGTGGATTCTGATTAGGGAACTCTCCACCGGGAAACATTTCTTCTGGTTCGTATGGTGTGACCCACAAATTGTGCATAAAAAACGCAGCTCTCCTCAAAAACTTAGCCTCGGTCCCAGCTAACGGTAAACAATTTTATCCAGGTACTAATTTGTAGCCGGTCAATTGACCGGTTCGGTTTACAGTTCTTGTGTTCCTGATCTGAATCATGGAGCTCGTATCACTCAAAAGGCAATTATTAAGTTCACCATACAGTCATTAGTCACCCAAATATGTATGATGTATCTAGTTTTGTTATTTAACTATTAAGTTTGCTATATAACTATTTGGAAGATGGAACTTTGTCATATTTAGGTTACTAGATGATATTTTAATAATGGAATGAGGATAATATAACTAGTCAGAATTTTAAATTTAAAACATAAGAGATATTTTGGCAAATGCTTTTTTGGGTCATATTACCTATTAACTTCTTAATTATCAGAACAGCTTCTTACAGCAGAAGCACATATCTCAAAGGGTCGGTTTTAATACAGCTGTGCTTATCTGAACACATCTAAAACAAAATTTAAGTTATGGGTTATATTATCTACTAATTTGTTAATGATCAGATCTTGCCAAACATTAAGAAAACTAATTACCTGATTATTAAAACTGAAAACAGACGTATATCCATAAATACATTCTCCTATGGTCCATTTTTATTACTGTTGATTATCTAATTGTAATATATACTATCACATAATCACCTTCAAAACACACATTAGCCCCTTGTGTGTGTGTGAGAGAGAGAGACTTACAATCCAATGTCGGGCAGATGAAGGATTACAATCACGCATTGCTTCAAGTTCCGATTTCAACAGTTTTTCTTCAGCATAGAATGCGTTGTTGTGAACATTTGCATCTCCTGGTCCTTCAACCTTAACATCCACCTCAACCACCTGTAAATTTAAAGCAATTTACATATCTTATATGTTATTTATTTATTTGTTTGCGTACAGTTATATTTAAGACAGAGAATAAATAATAAGATAATCAGACTCCAGACATTAAGAAATATTTACTGCAACTTCACGTATTGCATTCTTAAAAGAGCATTTCTGAAACAGTACAGCCGAATAGCTCACAGTTCAAGCATTTAAATTCACATATTCCATAGCTAAAAGGGTACTTGTGGAAAATTACATAGATTCTGAACGCTAACCTGATTGTGTGCTTCACCGGGCTTACAGTCAACAGACACATCCATTCTAGCAACAAAGAAGTGCTGATGAACAGGAGCATAGAGCCCGGGGGCAATTGTGGTCCCGTATTTTCTAGTTTCACCAGGTTGTAAAGCTCCTAAGCTAAGAATCCCAGTTAATTTCACCTCAGCTTCTATTTTTCCATCCTGTAATAAAATGCTTTTCTTGATTATTCGTAAAACTTATATCTTAAAAGTTATAATATATTTAACTCACGTATGTCAAGTCACAAGTGTCACCAGTTTTTTTAATAAAATAGAGATTGAAAGATGTCCGAGATGGGTAACGGATAACTTATTTGTAAAGGTCAAAATGAATTGGGTTGACCAAATAACAACTAAATTGGTTAAAAATTGTACTAGTTTAATAATAATAATCTTGTTTATTTTGAAAAAAAAAACAATATAGAAGGTTTAAATGTTTAATGCAACTAAAATACACTTTTAGAAACTTTTGACCTGTTTTACTAGTTTCCCTTCTAGCTATTTTTTAATGGTTTAAACTGTGAGAGAGAAAAACGGATGGATCAACGCGTAAGTAAATGGGTCAAAATTGCCACCTCTTATATACAAAACAAGTGGAAGTTAATCAGTAACTAAAAGGTTGAAAGGACAGTAAAAATAAAGAATAACGGGTCAAATTTACCTGATAAAAGTACCAGTAAAACCTGTACTCATAGTTGGCAACAGTACATATAAAAGACACTACTAGCCTTCTGGACCGTCTTACTTCAGCTAAACCAGTTCTCCAGTCTTGATGCTTCCACAATATCCCATCATCCTCTTCATGTAAACAAACACAGTCTTCAATTGTTTCAACGCCCCCAGTGAAATTTGTTAAGTGTGCATCAAAATACTTGACATACCCCAAACAATCACAGCCCTGTAACATGAATACGTGTTGATAAAAATCATATTTTTTTAGATATGTGGTTTCACTGTTTCATGTAGGATGACTATATTAGAAAAACATTAGAGGTGAAAAAATGGGTGACTTGGATAACGAGTCCATCTGGTTTAGGTTGACTGGACCTGAAAGGCCGAAAAACCGAGCAGAAAACTGTTTATTTTTTACAAATAGGATTACAAATATGTAAACTTTCAATAATGACCATTCTCCAACTGGGTTAGGTTGAGTTGACCTGAAAGACCGAAACATCGAGCAGAAAACTGTTTATACAATTATGTAGAATTTCAATAATAATCGTTCTCGAATAAAATATTTTAAGAGGTATTGTGTTAACAATAATACATTTCTGGAGATTTCTGACCAGTTCAACACATTTGAACTCTTTCATTTTAAGATTTTATTGGTAAATTAGACCCGTTAAAATAAAAACACACCAAATTCACCCATTCACGTAGCAGCGGCAATTCTCGACACGACACAAAGTAAACGTGTTATGGTTGAGCAAAGAGGGGTCAGTTCATATAGACGGCTAACTTGTTTATTAAATGGTGGGTTCGGATGGACCTGATCAACCAATTTCCAACTTGCTAACCCGTTTAAAATAAAAATAACTAAAAGTTCAATTTTAATTCAACCCGCAACACGTTGAGCCTGACCAGCCCGTTTACAACTAATTTAACCAGTCAACTCATTAGATATGTTTAGGTACTTCTTAGGTTAGACGTGTCTGGGCTAAAGGTTCAATATTTGACACAATTAAGTAATCGGTTATGTTTATACAGAATGCCACCCGTATTTCAAGTTGCCACTTCTAATGATTGAGTTAGAAAAAAAAAAGTACACGATTGAAATAATCAGTATACTAAAATATGGGCTTACCTTTTTCAGAGAATGGGCGTTTTTACCTAGTCCATCTTCCCCTGCATCAAATGCATTCTTTCTGTAATGAGGATCGTTGGGATCACCATAAGGAACCACCATTTCAACAAAGCTTAATCTGTGGGCCACAGGCCTCCGACCTCGGCTACCGTCAACATAGGCAACAGAATAGATAACCAAACCTTCCCTAGGAGTGAACCCTATGCGAAAGTTCCACTGCAAATAATTAATTAACACAAGAGAAATTAATCCTAACAAGTTAAGCACAGTGATAATGGGTGATATTTAATTTCATAAAACAAGACTAATATGTAACGGGCCTAAAAAATTTAAATAAACATATAAAAGAACGAAAAAGAGCAATATCAAAATGTAAACGGGTGTACATAAACATATTGAAATGAACAAATGTAAACAAATGTTCACGAACATAAATGAACAAACAATGCATGTTCATGTTCTTTCGTTTAACTAAATGAACAAAAGAATTTGTTCATTTTCGTTCGTTTATTTAAGAAGCGAACATAAACAAACTTTCCGTCAAATGGTTCGCTGAATGTGTGGTTCATTTACAGGCTTAGTAATAGGTCAAAATGGGCAATATTTTGGTGCAGATTAGGCACCCTTGCAAACACTTTTTCCTTTTCTAAGGGGCTTTTGGCAATCTTGTGCTGATCCATTAATAAGCCTGACAAATTAAGAGGCTCAATGAATCATTAAGAGGTGTCTTTTAAATGAACCAAACATACTTTACATCTAACTGATCCAGAGGTAGCCTCTTAATAAAATCATTAAGAGGCTACAAAACAGCCCCTAATTTTCGAGATAATAATTTAGAAGGTTTTACGCATTTTGAATACACAACTGATTTCCATTTTAGCTAAACTCCTGAAATTTACCCATTTGACCCGTGATGAAACAGTGTATACCCAAATACCCATAAACGTGTAATTTCTCAATGGCTGTAGTTGAGAAGGTTTTACACATTTTGAATACACCGTGGGTAACTTTTAACCCATACAACATGTTACCATTTCTGATAAACTTTTAGAGCATACTCGTTTGACCCATTAGAAAAATGTGACCGGAATTGATACGTTTTTTTAGACTACAGAAACTGCCACCTTCAAGAATAAAGAGAACATACCTTCTGCCATTGTACAAAATGGTCATTAACACGAAAGCTGGGACCGTCGGGCTGAACAATGTTTAGTGGTTTCACGTCACTTCGATCTACACCGCCTCTTGTTTCGCCAGCTGTGTAATTTCTCAATGGATCAGCTGGCGGTAAAGGAACAAGTTTACGGTCTTTAAACTCGATCACCACCATGTTTTGCATATCCACTAAAACATCGATTCCTTCAACTGGGCGAGCGTAACCGTTTTCCATGGGACAGTCACTTTCTGTTCTACAAAAAATAAGTGGTTTTGCTAGTCTACGGTTAGGAGCATCAGCTTCACTGTGATAACCAACACACCTGGAATATAAAATGATATATTACACACTAGTGTTGGAAGTATAATCTTGATTTCACATGTGAAAGGTTGTTTGGGTTCACTTGTGAAAGTTGACAGGTCAAAGGTGAATATTGGTTTTTGAGATAAACAAATCAGAAAGATGTCGGCTTGAAGATTTGGTTTGATTTGATTTTGTTTGGTAAGTGGTAAGGATTAAATTAAGATTTCAGAGAGTAATTTCCTTATTAAATTAGCAGTCTTGTAGAGTAATTATGCACGAGCATTCAAGTATGGAATGGCTTGACAGCGTTAAAAGTGTATTTGAGTACTTCACAAATGCAACACAATGATCAAGTTTTGAACTCTAGGAGACAACACGTGTTTGAAATTTAGGAGGCTTCAAGGCAAACATGTTGGGGGTGATTGTTGACATATCCCATTTTTAATGCACCTTTTGATGTTGTACAGCGTTAAGCGTGTATATTTGAGTACTTCACAAATGCAACACAATGATCAAGTTTTGAACTCTAGGAGACAACGCGTGTTTGAAATTTAGGAGGCTTCAAGGCAAACATGTTGGGGTGATTGTTGACATATCCCATTTTAATGCACGTTTTGATGTTGTACAAAGTGGTCAACATGTTAATCATGCAAAGGGGGAATTTTCTATTATTAGAAGGCACTTCGAAAAACTTAGAAGACTACAAACGTGTTTTCAAAAATTATTTTAGGACAAAAACTTTTTTCAGAAAGAAGTATTGTTACGGTATTAATAGTGTAGGTGCTAAAATGTAATTGTCGAACATAATAAGTAGGTATTCTGTAAATAGTGAACTAACCAACATTTAGTTCATTAATATGGTTCTAAATGTCTTAGCTAGAGAAAAGTCAATGCTCACATGACAAAGGAGCATATAACATATGGTATGAAATTGAGGAAATATGTAAGGACTTACCAGGGATCTACCATCACAAGGTCCATATCTTCAATACCCCTCCTCTTCATGGCCTCCCTAAATGGAGGGAAGTCCTTTACAATGGCTTCGCATTCAGCATATTCCACAGCATCCTATTAAAAGAAGCAGAACAATAAATAGAATAGAATATGATGAAGAGTATGATATATTGAAAGAGATAATGATGCGATGAAGTATGTGATCTTTTTAAAATAAAAATAATTGCATTTGGCACATGAAGAATTGAAGATGACTGGTCAAATGACAAAACAATTTCTCAAAATAGTTTCTTGTACTTCTGTGCCATTAACATGGGAAGTTACTGTTAGATAGAGGTGGGCAAACAAACTGGTTAACTGAACCGACCCGAAATTCGAACCAGTTTGGAACCGATTGAAACCGCAGGTTCAGAACCGGTTTGTAATTTTCTCCACCAAGACCGGTTAAACCAGTCCAAACCCAAACCGAAACCGGTTTAAAAGCCAATGAACACAAATAGATTTTAGTAACTGATTATGAAAAGGTTCCATACCATTGGAGGTTGTACATCAGGCACAACTTTAGATGAAATGACTTTCCCTCTATGGTGACCACCACGAGTCAGAGCATGGACTTCGGATAGCTCAACAATCCATACACTAGTTTCATTTGATTTCTTATTATAAACAATAAGTCTAGCTTGTCGAGGTGGAAGTTTAGATGGAATTATGGGACCTCCCTTTGTTCTAGGCAATAACGACGGTTGAAATGGTGGAAAAAAATACGCATCCGCTAATGCAACCACACTTTTTGACGGTTCCACAAGTACCACCTCTATAAATCGCATGCTATCTCTTACCTAAACATGCCATTATGATATTAAGATTCCAATTTACGTCTACAAAGAGAATATGATAGATTAAAAGTTATGAGTGTGTGGCAATTATTAATTAACCTCTGGTGTTGCTCCTGCAGCTCTAACAGTTGCCACTGCTATGGAGATTTCAGCAGCAGCTAGAGGATCGAGTGGATGGCGAGTTTGTGCTTTAACCATACTGGTTGGACCAGGTCCTGAAAGAACAAGTTTCAGTCAATACTAGAAATCAATTATTAGGTTACACAAACGACATTACAGCATTGTTATTATTAAACTGTATGACAAACCATAGGTGATATTATGAGGCATCTATATAACTTATTGGAGTGTTGGCACAATATTATGATACCAAAAGATCAGATAAAGCAAATTATAACGAAAATCATTATAAATACATACAAATTACAATAGTAGTCAAATTTACAGTATCCAGTATTTTTTGGATGTGATGTGGTCAGTGTCTAGGGCTGTAAACGAACCAAACATTTAGAAAATTGTTCGCAAATTGTTCGGCGGGAAGTTCGTATATAGTCATTTGTTTAATAAATTAACAAACATGAACTAGGAATTTCATTTGATTAACTAAATGAGCAAACACGACCAAAGGCCATGTTCATTCAATTGTGTTCGTGAACTTTTGATAATGTGTTCGTTTACGTCTGTTAATGATTGTTCATTAAAGGTTTTTAATATTTTTAATGACATCTATAATCATATCACATAGATTTAAGCAAAATCACTAACTAGTAACTATAAAACAAAAATATATCAGTATTATGCAACTAAAATATACGTAAAATCGACACATGAATATGAATGTTAAGAAAAACACCAACACAAACTTGCTAGTCAAACCAAACCATCGATATTGATCATTCTCGGATAGACAAATCAAACCAAACCGTCGATATTGAACCGTTCACGAACAAGTTCATTTCCTTAATAAACGAACACGAACAAGAAATTCATTTCGGTTAGGTTCGGTGTCCGTGAACTGTTCAATTGCCTGATAAGAGCTTAATGGAAGAACATGAACAAGGCCTTGCTCGGTTGCGTTCATTTGCCCTAAATATGCATATCAGGCAGTATGCAGTGAGCTTTTTTGTTTGAAGCTGTGACGTCAACTCCATAACCAAAATCTGTTGATCTGTAACTATACTTAAGCATGAACAACCGTGTATGAATCTATACTTAAGCATGCGATTCACATGCTTTATCACAAATTAAAACCCAACTACAATCACTTACCAAATTGTTTTCAGTTTCACCTCGTTCTCACTAACAAATCAGAGATCACAATTAAAACTTACACAACCTAAACTAATCAACTCAAATCCTCACAAAAATCAATTAATTAACCATTTAACAACCTAATTCAGTGACTACCTTTAGCAGCAGTAGTAGCAGCGGCAGTGTACCGACACGACGGGTCAAGTTATCGACGGAAGCAGACATACATATACATACACAAACACAAACACACATAGGCTGTAGCATGCGATTAACAAGATTTAGCACAAATTAGAACCTAACTACAATACAATCACTTAACAAATCATTTTCAGTTTCACCTAATTCTCACTAACAAATCGAATATCACAACTAAAACTAACAAAACCTAAACTAATCAACTCAAAAATTCTCACAAAAATCAGTTAATATAATAAACAACACCTAATTCATTAACTATTATTAACTACCTTTAGTAGCAGTAGTAGCAGCAGCAGTTTGAGTACCGACAGGCCGCGTCAAGTTATCAACAGACGCCGCCGTACCGCGGTGGCGTATCTGATCGCCGACGGACGGATCCGTCGTCCAGTCCTGCACAACGTCCGCGGCGGCGGCGGATGACGTAACCTCACGGCGGAGAAGAACCGTCGGTTTATCGGAAGTTGATGCCATTGCAGACCGTTGTAACCGCTTGTAACTGCGTGAGTGAGTGCTACAGTGACGTACAGCTACAGCACACACAAACACACTCTGTGTGTATATATGTATATGTATATGTATATGTATATAATGTATCTATATGTTGTTACTCATCAGTTGTAGAGTGATGTGGAAAGAAACGGACAAAATAAGTGGAAACTTTTTGAGTGTGATGAATTGACAACATATTATTGGTAGGATAGATTTAAAATATTATAATAATAATAATAATAATAATAATATAGATTTCACTATTGGTGAATTATTACAATTTACGCAGCAATAAAGAATTTGAGTCAGGTATTGTGTAAGGTTGTCGGTTTAAATCTCGAGTTTATTTGGGTTTTCGTTTTATCGTAAGTTATATTAGAGAGTTTTGTTATTATGGTAGCACAAAGTGATAGCCGGCGGTATAGTTTCCCGGAGAAACGCTCAAGCCAAACTTTGAAACCAGTGTGAATCCGGTTAAAATAACATAGTCTAGCCATAGTTAGTAACGGGGTTTTCCAAATTAGAGAGTATGATGACCTAACACATAAAAAATTGTTTTTTTTTAATTAATAATTTACATTATCCATTTTTTCTTGTAAAAATTACCAAAATTGGCGACTCATCAAAATAGGTATTGAAATAACAGTTTTTGTAATTATAAATATTTAAAACCAACCAATCACACAACGTCAACTAAGAATGCTTATGTATCCAAAAAAATGTCTAATCAAATCAATATATGTGTAAAGGCTAGCAAATTTTTAGCCAACAGCTAAGACTTAGACCTCAAATTTAACCACCTGCTAGGCTTAGCTCTGCTTTGCACGCGTATTATTTTGATTGGTTGTTTTTTGGCCCTCGGCTAAGATTCGTTGGTGTTTTACAAGTCAATGTGTATTTTGTTAAAGTAATTCGGTCAACTTGCTTTAGTAATTTTCACTTTTATCTTAAAATAATTAATTAATTATTATATTATTAAACATACTCAACTCATCTATGAAAAAAAGTGAATAAACATGTAAAACATGTGCACACTAAGTTCAAGGAAAAGAATATATGTAGCTTAATGAAATAATCAAGTAATTTCACATTCTGCATAGTCCTTTGAGGGTTCGACCTATAAGTGACACCATTAGTGACACCATTCTTGTATAGTCAGAAGGCTCACTTGTCGAGCATACGCAAAAGTTAGCCGTAGTGAAATAGTTGTAGTTACTGAAAGTTTCATTGTTTAATACCAGCTCCGTCTACAAGATTTTGAGTGCCCATGGCTCGTATGGAAATATGTATTGTATAATCTTTTTTTTTTCAAAGTGAGTGCCCCTCGGCCCTTATGACTATTGAATTCCCGATCTTGGATGTTGAAAATGATCGAGCTTAAATCATTTATCAATCAATTAATTAGAACTTTTAAGATTTATGCCCATTTTATTACTAACCTATTAGTACTTAAAGGACCCAAATCTATTATTTTGTTTGCAGTTAGACTTTTTATTTACTTGTAGGCTTAACTGGCTCATATCTAAACATAAATTTAAATAAATATATAATTTTATTTATTTCAATTTCAGACCATTGTAAGAAACGAACTCTATACAACGGCTGAGCCCTATATAAAGTTTGGGTCATGCTTGCTTAACAAGTTAATATATAAGTGCATATGCATCCCTTCCACTATCTCTAAATCTAAATTTCACACTAAAAATCATAAAATCATTATATTTTATCTTTCTTCTCAACTAAATAATATGTTTATATATTTATCATTACATTTTATCTCTTCTTCACTCAAAATCACTTTTAAAAAATATTAAAAAATTTATAGAGTACTACATAAGCTTTTCAAATATACAATCAATGTATTTTTTTTCTCTTATTTACTCATAACACCATTAACCACTAGGGGTGTTCAAAAAGCTCGCGGCTCGTGGCTCGCTCGAAAATAGCTCGAAAAAATCTCGGCTCGAAAAAGCTCGATTCTAAATGAGCTCGACTCGACTCGGCTCGATTTCTGAACGAGCCGAGCTCGAGCCAGGGTCAGCTCGGCTCGTGGCTCGGTTTTGGCTCGACTCGATAGCTCGGCTCGTTGGCTCGTTTAGATTAAACCCTAAATTTTAATATCTATATATAATAATATCATACTTATACATATAGTATGTCACTCGATACGTAAAACCTTATAAAAGAATAATGAAAATATAACATATAAAGTTCTAATTATTAATTTTTTATAATATATATGTTAAAATTATATTTTTTTTATCTTTTATATATCAAAATTTGTAAAAAAGAAATTAAAAAATTAAAAATTCAAAAAAATTAAAGGAGACTGGCTCGACGAGCTCGAGCTCGGCTCGAGCTTTAAACGAGCCGAGCTCGAGCTCGATTTTTCAGCTCGATAATGAAAAGGAGCCGAGCTCGAGCCAGCTCGATTAAGTTCGAGCTCGAGCTCGAGCACACTCTGGCTCGGCTCGACTCGACTCGGCTCGTTTACAGCCCTATTAACCACTCCTTAAATTACAAAACTTTACTCGTATAATTTGATGGGTAGGATTTGAGCATTAAGTATCATTATTTAAAAGAATGTTTTGTGGTGTCCTGTTTTAAACCCACACACCACAAATAATTTAATGATTTTTTGTACCAGGTGAGGTTTTGTAACTTATCATGAAAGTTGCATCCATGATTATGTTGTCCTGACCCTCAAGTAATTTAACAATTTAGTGCATGTCACCCTCTCAAAGAATCTGATGACGTCATACGCCAACATGATTTTTTGTTTCTTTTCTGTTGTTTGTGTACACATTATTTGAGGCCTCAATTTCTTTCTTTGATCTTCTATTATATAAGGTTTTCATGATTTCTTTCTTTAAAACATATAACGTAGGGTCGAATCCACAGTGGGGTTCTTCCAATATTTATTGGGTTTCCTCATGAATTGGTGATTAGGCATTATTGCCTAGTGGAGATGGATATGATCGCGTGGTTCTGCTGGTGACACGATGATACTCCAGTGGTCCGTGAGTGATCCTAATTTGCCGTTCAAAAAAAAAATCGTGTCATGCATCACATCATGTTATTTAATTCAAGTTTTAACTACGAGTGAGATAAGTTTATTTAAAAAGGTACTTTAATTGAGCAAAGTTTAAGTTAATCTATATAATAACACTCTAATACATTAACGTCACGAGCTAAAGAATATGGATAGCTAAAGTAGTTAGGGATATGCGTCGGGTTGAAACTAACCCGGGTGAAGCAAGGGCATGAACCCCCAAATTATGAAAAACAAAAATTGAATACCAGACCGATACAGAATGACCGGGTGTGTTTTGAGTTGGGTTGGTTTCGGGCTATGCCAGGGTCGAATATGAACTTTTTATGCTAGTATGTTTCATGTTTAGGTCTTTGCTAAGACCGGAACCGAATATTCTTAATCGGTGTGGTCTCGAGTTGTTCCTAGATTCAAGTGCACTGAGTTTGAATATGTTGTGTTCGGTTATTTACATTTTAGTTATTTGTATGATCCCAAATAATTGAAATGAGGCATCAAACGAGAGTTTATCTCTAAATATTGATAAGATGCTATATATGTTTATTCGTCTTTCTGGTTAGATTTGATTTAATATACATTACATAATTATAGTAAACTACATGCTAGTTGTAACTAGAAACTTTTATCGAGTTGAGTGTCAACCAGGTTTCGAGCTAGTAATAATACAAGTCAAGCATCCTCGACTTAATATTTTCCGGTGAGCTAGAAAACAATACATGTAAACGGGCAAGTTATTCGAGTTTTTATATGAGTGAGCTACCTTTATTCCAAACTCAGTTCATTTCAATTCAAATAAGCTTAGGTATTTAACAAGCTAGTATGTACATACTGCAAGTCACAATCCATTTAAAAATTAACATGTACTTTGAACAACTCTAGTTATAATTGGATAGGTTTTTTAGCGACTATTTAACACGATAAAATCAAGAAGCACCGACTATATAGGTCATATTATTTGAAGTTAATCATAAAACGGGCTTAAAATAAAGTTGGAGAGGTTACAGTGAAAAAGTTTAGTTTGTTAAAATTGTTGTTTGAGTTTGAATTAGAGTATGTTTATTATTTGAGTTATAATATGATTAGATTTTGTTAATAATTTGCGCTGTATAAAAAGGGCTAGAAGTAATTGTAATACGTGGTTTTCGTTTTTAATAATATTGCTGAAAATGTTTGAACAAGTTGTTCAAAACCTTGTGTTTTGTGTTCGAGTTTAGGGCCAGATTTCCAACCCATACAACATTTAATTAAAAATTATTTCAGAATCTGAAAGGGAATGTAATATGTATTTTTAATTGCAATGAACAACTCAAGAAGTTAGTGGGCCGGACTGTGGGTGGGAACTGGGCTTTTGTGCTTGCAATAACTGCTCAAACTTTAGGTTAAGAAATGAATATACATTTAAAGTATTAACATACTTATTTAGGCCATTCTTAAAATTATACGTAGTAGAAAAAATTAAAAGGTAAAAGAGAATGAGCATTAGTTTTATATTTTTCAACATACTTATTTATATTCATTTATATTTGTTGTTGTACTTGTAACATTGTAAATTTAAAGTATTGACATATCTAGTAGGGTTCAAATTAAAAATAAATAGTATTCTAAGAATGATACATGAACAAACTATAGTGAAAGAACAATTCTAATAAACTATGACAGTTTATACTAGTGAAAAAACAATTCTAAGAAACTATGTCGGTTTTTGGTAATTTTAAATCTCAACCGTTGATTAGGGTGGGAGGGGTGGTGGATGTGGTGTGATGAGTGATCACACACCCCACCCAATTACATTGTGCCACATCACCAACCCAATTTCCATCACATGTGATGGTTTTTTACTAGGGGTGGTGGTGTGGTGTGGTGTGGTGATGTGTGATGAAATTTTTTTGTTTTTGTTTTGTTTTTTTTATTTTTGCAAGATTAAATGTTACAAAGATAAATAAATAAATAAAACCCGACAAAAAAATGGTTGATATAGGCCTCGTCACATTTCCGCCAACTTAGCCGACTTTTATATAATTTTTATAGCATTCAAAAGTTCAAGGTTTAATTCGTAAATTATTCTAAATTCTGTTTAAAATGAAATATGAAAGTTAAGGGGTTAAATGTGTAAATTGTTTTTAAAATATAATAATAATAATAATAATAATAACAAAACAAAGCAGCCCCCCCCCCCCGGCCACTCTTCTTCTCCTTCTTCCGTGTTTTCTTTTTCCGGTGACCCCCACCCCCACCACCTCCCAACGGCTCCCAACTGCTAGATCCCCAACCCAACGGCTACATTCCTTCTTGGAAATCATCCCCACCAAGCGTGATGGCCATCACGCAAAAATCAGATTTCCGCGTGACCACACCACCGGCGGCGGTGTGACCAACCCCATCACGCGTGATGGGGAGGCCACCACGCACCCCCCCCCCTCTTAACATGATTCAATGACTATGATTTATTTATAGTCTTCATAAGAAACTACTTATTTTTAGAATAATCATTCCCTTAACATACCTATATGTATTCAATTATGTTTCTTGTTGTAACTCTAATAACTCGTGTCACCACTACATGTGTCTAAACAATTTCGAGTACGGGTTTATATTAATTCTATCAGGTTTAACCTACCAACCTATGAACACAACCATTTAGCGCAACTAAAACCTACCCAACTCCCTTTTATTGATTATAATTTTTTTTTAAAGTTTTGTGATGCCATATTTGTCCAAATGCAAGCATGGTTTATTGGTTTATGTGCAAATACTATCCCATCCCCATATTCATGGAAGAATATCCAATAAGATGCATGAATATTATTCACCACTACAAGTGTATTCATTTAGCCCACACCTTAGCCATTTTGCCACTTACATGGTCCTCACTTATCTCAATTTTGCAAGAGGCACCATTTGATAACGATGGGTTAATTGTCTTGATGGTAGGGTTAAATGAGTTGTATCTCGAATCAATGCTACGTAAGAGTTTTGAATTGAGAGGTGTAACGCTCTAACATCTATTCTGAAACGGTTTATTCGAGACATCCGTCGGTATCCCAAGAACACAAGAGAAAGAGAAGAAAAAGACACAAAAATAATAAATCTTTCTTATTCTTTTTATCAAACAAAGATTACAATATATAGAAAAACCAAAGATATAATAATTGGAAAAGATAAACAATAAGGAAACCTAATTATAATACAACAAGGAAACTAAATAAACGATAAACTTAAATAATAATAATAATAATAATATACTTATTAATATAATAGGATCGTATTATCTTGTAATAGTATTGGTTTTGCTTATAAGAAGGTCACTGGTTTGTTTCTTTATGGATTACTCTCACTCAAACACGCTTAACTTTTAAAACTCTCATTCATTGGCATTGCCCCCCAAGACACACTGATATATTTGAGGTGAGACATCTTTTACGACACAAATCGCTCATATGGACAAAACTAAGGTGTCATAACTCACAACATGTGTGTAATAAGTTTTATCTCTTACATTTCAACGGATCATTAACAAACTTGATTTATCTTTGAAGACATGGCTCAAACAGTTTAACTTGTAATATTCTAGTTCTTGATAATTCGAGTTCGAAAGAAAGTTGGGTAAATCAAACAATAACTACAATATCTACATAGGATAATAGTTTTAAATTTACATCAAATGTTAGGTTTAGTAGCATGAACCAATCTAGAAGACTAGAACTACAAATAGAAATATCTGGCTATTTCATTGTTATATCATGTCTTGCACAATTATAAAAAGATAAATTCGTAGCCATAAATATTTGTGTCAACTCCAGTCCACTAAATTAGCTTTGCAACAAAATTCCCACCATCCATTGTATCTATGTATTTATGTAACAGGTACACTTTTGTTTAAATTAGGGTATTAAAAAATCTACAACTTTTCTTTTTTTAATGATAAATGAGTTGAGTTAAACCTTAGATTTTTTTTCGAACTTATAGTAACAAAATGCGGTTGTATCCTGTTGTAGGAGTACATCATAGTAAGGATATTCGTATAATCAAAAGATAAAACAACGGCTTGGGAACGTATGTATAAATTAGCACATCATGTGCTCGTATAGCCAAAAGATAAGATGGCAACCTGGGAAACTAGTTTCAAATAAAGATGTCACAACGGAAAATTAAGAACTATAAAAAATTATAACATAGATGGTCAAATAAACAAAACATCACAGGATTAGTATGTTATAGAATGAGCGTTTATAATATCCATAAGCCTAGGCTAAGAGTTTTGATAAAGTTCTGTAGGGGTATGGTACTAAAACCCGGTTCTACGACCCTAAATCTATTATGTTTGGCCTATTTTATCGCATGGACTAATACAATGTTATTGGGCCGAGGGGGTTTTGTGGAGGTAACCCTAACTGGGCTAGGCCCATTAGGGTACCATGATGGTGGCCATGAGACTCTATATAAGGAGGTCTCCACCTCCTTATCAAAAGGTCATGCTCAATAAGAGCCACCACCACTTTTTGTGTCTGTGAACAAGAAATCCTCAGGATATCTTAGCAGTCACCTCCACACCCCCGAAACCATTGCAGGTGCCCAGCATTGCAGGTCGCAGGCGCAGTCGCAGAAGAAGAATAAGATCAAGACGTGGTTCGTTCATCTCGAAAATCCGTGGAAACATCGTCATGGATCAGGTAAGATTCATTTCGTGCTTCGACATTGGCGCCATCCGTGGGATCCGAACCCAGGGTATGGTACTAAAACCCGGTTCTACGACCCTAAATCTATTATGTTTGGCCTATTTTATCGCATGGACTAATACAATGTTATTGGGCCGAGGGGGTTTTGTGGAGGTAACCCTAACTGGGCTAGGCCCATTAGGGTACCATGATGGTGGCCATGAGACTCTATATAAGGAGGTCTCCACCTCCTTATCAAAAGGTCATGCTCAATAAGAGCCACCACCACTTTTTGTGTCTGTGAACAAGAAATCCTCAGGATATCTTAGCAGTCACCTCCACACCCCCGAAACCATTGCAGGTGCCCAGCATTGCAGGTCGCAGGCGCAGTCGCAGAAGAAGAATAAGATCAAGACGTGGTTCGTTCATCTCGAAAATCCGTGGAAACATCGTCATGGATCAGGTAAGATTCATTTCGTGCTTCGACATTGGCGCCATCCGTGGGACGGCAACAAACTGCCCTTCGATCTTCATCTCGGCTGTCAGATCTCTCCCAAGAAAAACACAGATTTGGAAGTTTACAGAAAAAGGCTTAAAAGCTTGTTTTATTAAAGCTCAAAAGATCCATAGATCTAAAAAGAGGCTTCCAGATCTGGGCAAGAAGGAAAATCCGTGATTTGAATGATCAGATCTCCGAATCTGTGATGGTTTTAAATCTGCTCCGGGCTTCAGATCTGTCCAGATCTGATTTACAGATCTAGGTCTAGATTACAGACCTGGATTTTAGATCTAAAGTTGCAAATCTGACTCTTAAATTGCAGATCCAGAAGTTACCAGACTTCCGCCGCCATGTAAGCACGCCCGTGGGTTCTCACTCCACAACCGTGCATGTGCCGCCGCGGAAACCACCATCTGGGTTTTGCGCAAGAGACCTCCGCCATGCACGCGCACTTGCTAGTCACCACTCTATCGCCGTGCATGCGCGCATCAGGCTACGCGCCAAACTTCAAGGTTGGGAATCCTCCTAATATCCCATATGGCTACGCGCCAAGGTTCAAGGTTGGGAATCCTCCTAATATCCCATATGGCTACGCTCCAAGGTTGGGAATCCTCCTAATATCCCATATGGCTACGCGCCAAACTGCAAGGTTGGGAATCCTCCTAATATCCCATATGGCTACGCGCCAAGGTTGGGAATCCTCCTAATATCCCATATGGCTACGCGCCAAACTTCAAGGTTGGGAATCCTCATAATATCCCATATGGCTACGCGCCAAGGTTGGGAATCCTCATAATATCCCATATGACTACACGCCAAACTTCAAGGTTGGGAATCCTAATATCCCATATGGCTACGCGCCAAACTTCAAGGTTGGGAATCCTCCTAATATCCCATATGGTTACGCGCCAAGGTTGGGAATCCTCATAATATCCCATATGGCTACGCGCCAAACCGCAAGGTTGGGAATCCTCCTAATATCCCATATGGCTACGCGCCAAGGTTGGGAATCCTCCTAATATCCCATATGGCTACGCGCCAAACTTCAAGGTTGGGAATCCTCATAATATCCCATATGGCTACGCGCCAAGGTTGGGAATCCTCATAATATCCCATATGGCTACACGCCAAACTTCAAGGTTGGGAATCCTCATAATATCCCATATGGCTACGCGCCAAACTTAGGGGTTGGGAATCCTCATACCATATGCTCACGCATCACATATGCTCATGCATATTACACATGCTTACGCATCACATGCTTACGCATCACATGCTCACACATGTCACAGTCTACACGCACGCGCACGCAACATCTGCGCGTGGCGCATAACACAAAACCAAAGTCTACGCGCACGCGCATGCAACATCTGCACGTGGCGCGTGACATAAAGCAGCCCGTAAGTCGCCTCACGCGCAGGCTCTATTATTCACAGCTCATAAGACGCCTCGCGCGCAAGCTGTTATTATTCTTACAGCCCATAAGTCGCCTCACGCGCAGGCTTTATTACTTTCACAGCTCGTAAGTCGCCTCACGCGCCAGCTGTTATTATTCTTACAGCCCGTAAGTCGCCTCACGCGCAGGCTTTATTATTCACAGCTCATAAGACGCCTCGCGCGCAAGCTGTTATTATTCTTACAGCCCGTAAGTCGCCTCACGCGCAGGCTTTACTTTCACAGCTCGTAAGTCGCCTCACGCGCCAGCTGTTATTATTCTTACAGCCCGTAAGTCGCCTCACGCGCAGGCTTTATTATTCTTAGCTCGTAAGTCGCCTCTCGCGCGCAGGCACTATTATTCTCGAAGCTCATAAGACGCCTCTCGCGCGCAGGTTTTTATTATTCTTAGCTCGTAAGACGCCTCACGCGCAGGCTTTATTATTTTACAGCTCGTAAGTCGCCATGCGCGCAGGCTCTCATTATTCTAGAAGCTCGTAAGTCGCCTCGCGCGCCAGCTTCTTTATTATTACAGCTCGTAAGTCGCCTCGCGCGCCAGCTTCTTTATTATTACAGCTCGTAAGTCGCCATGCGCGCAGGCTCTCATTATTCTACAAGCTCGTAAGTCGCCTCACGCGCCAGCTTTATTATTTTACAGCTCGTAAGCCGCCTTGCGCGCTAGCTTCATTATTCTACAGGCTCGTAAGTCGCCGCACGCGCCAGCTTTATTACTCTCAGCTCGTAAGTCGCCTCGCGCGCAGGCTTTTATTATTCTCAGCTCGTAAGTCGCCTCGCGCGCCAGCTTAATTATTATTCTTAGCTCGTAAGTCGCCTCTCGCGCGCAGGCATTATTATTCTCAAAGCTCATAAGACGCCTCTCGAGCGCAAGCTTTATTGCTTTTACAGCTCATAAGTCGCCCCGCGCGCCAGCTTAATTATTATTCTTAGCTCGTAAGTCGCCTCTCGCGCGCAGGCACTATTATTCTCGAAGCTCATAAGACGCCTCTCGCGCGCAGGCATTATTATTCTCAAAGCTCATAAGACGCCTCTCGCGCGCAAGCTTTATTGCTTTTACAGCTCATAAGTCGCCCCGCGCGCCAGCTTAATTATTATTCTTAGCTCGTAAGTCGCCTCTCGCGCGCAGGCACTATTATTCTCGAAGCTCATAAGACGCCTCTCGCGCGCAGGTTTTTATTATTCTTAGCTCGTAAGACGCCTCACGCGCAGGCTTTATTATGCTAAAGCTCGTAAGACGCCCCTCGCGCGCAGGCTTTTTTATTCTCAGCTCGTAAGTCGCCCCGCGCGCCAGCTTAATTATTATTCTCAAAGCTCATAAGTCGCCTCTCGCGCAGGCTCTATTATTATAGCTTGTAAGCCGCCTCACGCGCAGGCTTCATTATTTTTATAGCTCGTCACCATCATGGGAAAAACCTCATAAAACTCAGACAATAGAGACAAGGCCAAAGAAAAGGGGAAAAAATCGCCTCACACCTTATAAAGTCCAGCGCTCCACCTAGACGCTTGAGCGCCCAGGAGCAACACTGGACTTGGGGGGCTTGTAGGGGTATGGTACTAAAACCCGGTTCTACGACCCTAAATCTATTATGTTTGGCCTATTTTATCGCATGGACTAATACAATGTTATTGGGCCGAGGGGGTTTTGTGGAGGTAACCCTAACTGGGCTAGGCCCATTAGGGTACCATGATGGTGGCCATGAGACTCTATATAAGGAGGTCTCCACCTCCTTATCAAAAGGTCATGCTCAATAAGAGCCACCACCACTTTTTGTGTCTGTGAACAAGAAATCCTCAGGATATCTTAGCAGTCACCTCCACACCCCCGAAACCATTGCAGGTGCCCAGCATTGCAGGTCGCAGGCGCAGTCGCAGAAGAAGAATAAGATCAAGACGTGGTTCGTTCATCTCGAAAATCCGTGGAAACATCGTCATGGATCAGGTAAGATTCATTTCGTGCTTCGACAAGTTCATTTAATTTTTTGTTTATCTATTTTTGTGTTCTTGTTAACTAAATCCAATCGAAATAAAATTTTATAAGCCCAACTAAAGTCGTTATTTGCTTAAGTTTTCAGTTATTAACCGAAAACTAAGTTGGCCCAAATTCAAAACTGAATAACCAAACCGTTTCTAATCGAAGTTGGTCTGTTTTTAAAGATACTCGAATATTTTAGTTATTGTTTTGGTTAAGGCCTCCACTTTATAGAGTATGTAGTTCCACCACTTCTGTTTTTCTCATTATAATGGGAAACGAAACAACGAAATGAATGCATTCTTTGAAAAATATGAGGGTTTCTTCACTCCTTGTATAATGTATAATCATCTCTTTTATCTAAATTTTCTTTCTCATCTGATGTGGGATGCGTATAGATTTGTAAACAAGAACAAAATTGTAAATGGCTAGTTATCGATACATCAATATTTATACCAAATGCAATAACAAGGTTTTTGAGTATCTTAAAATTAAATTAAATTATAAAAAATATGTTTCAACTTAATTAGTTAAACTTCTTTAAACTCATTTATAAAATAAGGTTTAATTTAAACTTAATTAGTATAAACTCGATTTTCTTTAAGGTTATGTTATAACTTAAACAAAGATGCATAAAACAAAAATGTATTTTTATTTTGTAAATATTTTTATCCACACCCAACTCCCAAGTCCCAACTAGGAATTGGTGGCTGAAGATGGAATGCACACAAATCAATGTTTGAGATCTTGATGATGACACGTGGAGCATAATTAGAGGGCATACTTACGTGTCAATATGACTCGGATCCTACAAGAAATGTGTCATATGATATGATTCTATATCTCACATTCCACGTGTAAAGCATTATGATGATTCGCATAATGAGGTGGCGGAAACGCCTTTCCGCCACCTCAACATTGCCCGTTTGACCAACTAATTATTACTATAATATAAAAAAGAACTTTGGTGCCGCACTTGGCGGCACCATATTGTTTGATAAATTTTGTTTTTTAGTTCAGTTACCAAAATAAACGTAATGGAAACTTATCAAAAGTAAAAAAATTTCAGTTACAGTACCATAACAAATCTAAAAAAAACCAACCGAGTTCGCGCAAACTCGCGACCTTATTTAAAGCCCATGACCGACAACGTTCGGGTTTTACCAATGCTCAAGTATAATGACAACCCCCCTCCCCCAAACACAAAAGAAATAAAATTGGTTGTTGGTTCGCCTCAATTTTTATATTTTTTTCGTTTTAGTTCTGGTACTGTATTGTACGTAATCAAAACTGACCGAATTCGTGTCAAGTTACAGCCTCAATGCTTGGGACCACAAAGCTTGTGTTTTTACCATCGGCCGGGTTTGCTAACCAAATAACCATCGTCTTATATATTTTGTTTTCTTCTTTGTTAATTTGACGAATTAATTTTTTGGGTTTTAACGCTCAAAATTTACCAATGATATATATATCGTAACGAATGCATCCGATATTGATTGAATTCGTGTCGACTTATCGTCGTAATGCTCGGATCTTACCAACGCCCGTGTTTCAACGCTGGGATTTTGCTAGCTGCCCGGCGCAACGTGCCGGGTAGAAAAACTAGTTATTTAATAACGTCGGTCCATTTTCTCTTTCGTCGTCATGGTATTATAATTTTGCGATAAAAGCATATGAAAACGAAATGACCTAACTATAGGGTATATAGATGACGGATCACGTCAACCATTGTTGTCTATGCCACCTTTCGGGCACCACCTCCATCATCTAGGCCTGTAAATGAACCGAACAAACACGAACGAGTGTTGTTCGTGTTCGTTTGCTTAACCTCAACCAAGCAGAACGAATACAAACACTTAAACGAAAGGATACTCTCTTTCGTCTTCGTTCATTAAGAAGATCTGATTGACAGTCATATGACGTGCACACTACACATCTCGCCGCCACATAGGCAAATCATTATGTGTGTACTAACACAATCTCAACCTGGCATATCAGGATATCATGGGCTAATTACCAGATATAATGGGTTTGGTATCATATCTCTTCAACTACTAATGCAATCCTGTTTTTTTTACTATATTAACACGTAAATTGACTTTAGACCAAATAACTCGTACGTAACCGGGGGATTTTTTTATAGTTCGCACATTAACAACGTGGTGTTGCTAAGCCATATCTGCAACATACGATGATGACCTTACACTGATGTTGCTTTTCAAAATGGCTACCGAGTGTCTGATACTTATTACTTAAACAACACATAAGATCATGTGTAATGGCCTCACCGAGCTCATTTGCCACATCACCACATACACCATTTTTGGGTGTGATGGAATTTAACTTTACTAGCCAATCAGAATACTCTGCTTCACCATTCATTTTATTAAAAAATATATGAATCTTTGTGAGACCATTACAAGCCTAAGTGGTTGCGATACTTCGCCCTACGTGCCGATAACATGACAACACTTTTTGATGAAACTAACACACATAGCCTAATAAACACATATCTTACACTAGAGAACACTTACAATAACTTTACGACTTGGTATTTACATATTAATTAATTCTGGTTTTTAAACAATGACACTCGCAACAAACAACACGTTAGACATCTCGGAAATAAAGTTAAAACTAGTTTTTTTTCATTTGTGATAATGATAACCATCCAACATGTTTACCGAAGAAGTTAAAAAAAATTGAAAATGAGAAGCTTAGTTTTTCATTATTTATTGATGACCCGAAATAACAACGAGTTTTAACTCAACTGATATTGGAGAGAAAATAAAGATTTGGGTTGGAGGCCGCATGTCTCAATTTCAATCATAGCCGGGCTTTACCTCAGCAGGTCTTCGGCTTACGAATTTTCCTCTAAACCGGAGATGGACAGCTTGTTACCAAGTACGGTTTACACTCACTGGCATATAAAATCGTCTATTATTATCGGGTTACCTCGAATAACCGGTAGGTGATTAAATATAAACTAATGAACCAAAATCCCATGATACATGAACATAAACCAACGAATATATTGGATCCATAACCCGATAAAATGGGCCCCACAGTTACATGGTTCTTAACGAACCCACATTAAGTGGACCCCACTAAAAAACTCTATAAATACAATGCTAGTTGCACTTTACTCTTGCTTTAAGAAGCAAACACTCTTTAAAATTTTAAGTTTTAAGTTTTTAACATTTAAGATTTGAAATGGTGGGAGCTTCTCTTACCGCTTCAAAGTCTCCAGCCACCGAAACAATCAAATTATTATGTAGTTTCGGTGGCCGGATACTTCCGCGGTATCCCGACGGCAAGCTGCGGTACTATGGAGGCCAGACACGCATCCTAGCCGTTGCGCGATCCATATCTTTCTCCGGTTAGTTATCGATTCGTTATCTTTGGGCGAAACATAGTGAGGGCCAGGGGTGGGCCCGGAGCAGTGTAAATTAACCAGTTTTTTCCTCGAAAATCTGTATACTGAAAAATTGAGCCCCCCTTGTTTCTGATATTTTAAAAAGAAAATACAATTTATTTTTATGTAGTTTGGCTTGTTTTGACTTACGAAACTTACTAGAGCTCAAGCTCGACTTCTTTGTACTCGTTTTTGCATGAGTCATTATTTTTTTCAAGTTCAAGTTCAGTTGTACTCGGCCCATTAATTATTAATTAATTATATTTATTTTTTTATTTCCTTTATATATTTTGTAAAAAACGGACTTAACAATAGCTTGGCTCGAGCTCGGTTATATGGTAAAAAATTAATACATCAAAGTCTAGAAAACTTAAAACCTAAAAATACAAAAGTTGTACTGTATACATTTATGAATTATTAAATAATTATATTTATTTCTTATTATTTTTATATATTTTGTACAAAAAGGATTTAACAATAGCTCGGGTATACGGTGAGAAATTAATACATCAAAGTCTAGAAAAGTTAAAACCTAATAAATACAAAATAGACTCGTTAAAGGCTTGACGAGACTATAACGAGCTTTACTAGAAGCTCGGGCTTAGCTCGTTTCAAGTTTTTTTATTAATTAGACAAATAGATATTGGGTAGCTCTCATTTGACTATTTAGATATTAAAATGAGATGTACTTGTGATTTACAGAACTAATGATCAAACTCGGCGAATTATGTGGGAAGCCGGTGAGCTTGAGGTGCCAATTACCGACGGAGGATCTAGACGCGCTTGTTCGCATAACGTCTGACGAGGATCTAGCGAATCTCGTTGAGGAATATGATCGAACACCGGTTAAAATTAGGGCGTTTTTATCGACTCCGAAGAAATGTTCTTCGTCCACCGCCTCAGTGTCCGGTTCGGGTTCAGATTCGGGTTCAGGTTCCTCCACCAGTTCCCCAGCAACGACGCCAAAACTTTCGTCATGTTATAACAAATCCGCGGGAAAGCTTCCTTGCTACGCTTATCGGGATTTTAACCGGTGTTGCCTTGTTCCGAATGGAAACTATTGGCAACATGGTTCCGGTTATTTGAAAGGGGGGGACTATATTAATAATATTATTAATATTTCTAATAGAGGCAAGACACGTGTTATTTAAATGGTAACATATAGATATATGTTAGTATGTTACCAACTTTTGTCAAGTGGTAAAAGTTTAAATCATGTGAATGAAAAAAAAAGGTTCGTAAGAAAATATGATGCATGAATGGACTGTATATAATTTTATTATTCGGATATGTGTTTCCTGCGGTCCATTGGCAATGATTCAACGAACGGAAACAGAAAAGGCTCATTAACTATCGTTGTTTGTCGTCTCTAATATGCCAAGGTGTCAGTCTCTTTGTTGTTTTTTTATGGCGATCGTGGGGTAATTAATCGACTAATCGTGTCTTCGGTTACCATTATAAACATTCACACTCGAGTTTTTTCTTTTCACGTCATCACAAACCCTTGAGTCAATTTGGTGCAAGGTGGATGAGGCGGTGTTCTTTTTGAAATTTGGGAAACATCGAGGGATTTTATCTACCCGCGTCTAAACTTACAAAATTGCATATTCTCAAAAACACAAGTTTTTAGTATACATAACTTAGGAAAAATGCAGTTTTGTAAGTTTAGAAGGGGATATATACAATTGTCACTGGTTTACTCAGTCCCGTTGAATTCACATTCGGGTGAGGGATACGCGAGTGGTTGTGACGACTGTCGACGTGCGACGACAATCCGGAAACAACCGTTGGTATGATAAACGTGATTTGGGCAACCTTCTTAACAAAAATGTTTTATAACTCTTAACATGTGTTTCTAATTTACTACTACTACATTGTTTTAAAGATTCATGCGTTTTTTTTAATAACAAGGTAAAAGAAAATATTAACCAAATACAAATTGTGAAGTTTTTAGTTAAGTAAATACAATAGATATACCGAAATAAAATATATACGCCGAAAATATGCAATAGTCAAAAGTTTCAGACACATAAAAAACGAAATATTGATGAGGTGACATTTTATGGTTATACATGACCATAAAGTAGATGCACAGGATCATTTTACGTATTTTCAATGGCAGAGGCAGGACGTTACGAATAATCAGTATTTGAATGTGTCACTTGACTATCAAACTTTGGGCCCGGGTCGAGTTTGGTCAGGTAAAACCATGCAACTACAAAGCATCATTGTAGTTAGAATCACAACCGGCTATGAGGCAGGGCCGGGTGGTCGAACGACCCGGCCCAATACCCCGATAGGCACAAGTTTTTTTAAATTATATATATTTTTTAAAAAAAATTATGTATTTTTAATGTTTAAACCCAATTACTTAACATTTTAGGTCTAATTTTCTTTTTCGCCCTTGACCCAAACTTTTTTTATGATTCTCGAAGATGGCGCTGGTTGAAATTCATTAGAACAACACCATGATATGAGGAGTCAATTGCATTTCTAGGACCATTATCCAATGGGGCCTGAAATAATATTGATGGGTTGATGCCAATTGCCAAGTATTATTGTATGGTGGGTTTTGCATATTGGACTTTTGTAGTAGATAACATTTGGCATCTTAGCTAGTTGTTAAAAGGAGAAAAGGATTGCTAGCTAGTGATAACAAAGTCATATTTGGTAGGATTGTCATATTGCAATAGGTTATACTAGATTTTGGCACCATGGTAATTGGTAAACATGGTTAAATGTTTATGTCCTATATACCGGTGTTGGCACGATTGGTGGTGACGGCGTTAAAACACATACGTGATTGTGGGGTGAAAGAGTTGATCAAGAGCGGGGGCTGCTAGATGGCTATACGATAGGAGCGACACTTATATTTGCTTAATGAGGATATTACATTAGAATGTTGTTACCAACTGACGAAACCCGTAAGCTTTGTATTATAAATAATAATAATAATAATAATAATAATAATAATAATAATAATAATATTGTATGTAATCACTAACAAATCATCGAAACGCAGATAAACAAAAAAAATTGACTTTCACTTAAACTATATGTGGGTGGTTCCCAACGGACCACCAGGGCATCAACGCGATTAAGATTAAGATTAAATATGTAATTATGATCATACTTTCTTATCATTGTTGGTTTGACAAATTTCGTTGGATAGTCTCTCTGTGACTAGTCACTGGTTCTAAAAATACGCTTTCGGATAAGGTTCTCGTCTAAGCTTTTTCGACATTTGTTGGTAGGAATCATTTATTGGTAGGAATCAAATGAATTATTCTTCACTCCATACACACTCGGCTTTTCACATTCGTTGCACGTACCTCTTTGTTTTGTGGTAATTGGTTTGTTACAATTGGTCGTATCAGAATTAAAATCGACAATACATATACCATACCATGCTAGGAATGCAAGTCGATTCATTTGACATCCATATGCCCCTATGAAATCAATAATTATACTTCATTGCGGTCCATAAACACTCCTCCCCGATAAAGAATTCCTAAAAGGGAGGAAAACAAAAGGAAAAACTAAATATTAGTTAGCGGGTTTTTAAGCCACTCTACCTAACTCAACTTAACATCACAATTACTAGACGAGACCCATAAATAAGCCACCGAACGAATCAGATACTCTTTTATATCCCTTTAAGAACCAAAAATAGCCTTGTCACACCCCGACCAAAGGCGGCGGAACATGCCGGGGTGCAACGATTGCTCATAAGCGCATGACACTATTTAAAGCGACAATATTTAACAAACTCATTTCATTTCACAACATCGAAAATGTCACATAACCAAATATTCATAACTCAAATACAACAAAATATAGCAAATCAAATATTGTTCATTTTTGCTAATATCCTAACGGTATTTGTGATGTTTTCTTCACCGAACTCCATAATCAACCTAGATGCAAACCTGTAACATTTCATAAAATAAAGTTTATCAACACAAAGGTTGATGAGCAATTCATAAGTTTGAACAATAGATATATAGTATGAAAAGCCACAAAACTAGTATACAAAACCATAAATAATAGCTATAAACTTGGATAAATAGTTATCGCTAACAAGTTAGCGACACCCAACTATAAGGGGTTGCCAAATAGATTAGGATTTTATAGTTATCGTTAATTGCATTACGTTAACGACACCTTGCCATGAGGGGTTGCCAAATGGTCTAGGATTTATAGTTCCACCATCCAAAAGCGATAAACACATAGTCAAATAAGCATAGAACACCAAATCGAGCAATTATTCAAGTAAGGTATACAACAACGTTTGTGGTTTAAGACCCCAAGTATAAAACATTTAGTTTAGATAAGTTGAAATGTCACCCCCAAAATAAAAGATAGAAAACGGGGTATGAAGTTACTCACGTTCAAGTAATAAACTTGAAAGATTGATTATTTGGAGATTTGCCGGAACGACGAGTTTAACGTATGAAGCCTAAATAAAAGAAAGTCTTGGATTTAGAAAGGTTGTCTTGAAGATCTTTAAATAAAATAATTGTTGCAAAAACTAATCAATTAAAGTTCAAGGTTTAAAATGTAACTATTTAAGAATTTATAATAATAACCCTTTTAAAAAATATAAGTTTGCTCAAAACCGGGTTAAAGTATCTAACCTTAATATTTACTTAACCAATGTTAAGTAATAAGGTGGGGAAAATGCTAAAATGCAAGTTTCATTAGGCTAAAGATACTAAAACGGGTTTTTAACGAGTGTTCGGGTTGTCGGTTCGGGTCTTGACAAATGGTCGAACCCAAAGTCAACTTTCCAAAATATTAATTGTTATGAGATAACTCATTAAAACATACTAACCCTTAACCAAGTACGTAGATCTATTGTTTAGAACTAACAACGCACGTTAAGCGAGTGTTCGGTTTTGTCGGTCCAAACTATGTTATGAGATCAAGTTGGATCCAACTATTCCAAGTATTTAAGAAAAATAATTAAAATCAGTTTGTAAACTATTTTTTTTTAAAGAAATATACAAGTCTTGATAACTAAAAACACACTTGTGTGTCTTAAGCGAGTAAAAGTCGGTATAGTTCGGTCTCCATCTCACAAATAGTTCATAGATGGTTTCTACATGCCCAAATATCATAGAACTTGTATATTGGTTTATAAATGAAGAAAACTTAAATTTTACAACAAAAAAAGTTAACTACAAGTCTTTTAAGCAAAAGTTTCGGTTTAGTTCGGTTTCCATCTCCCAACGAGTTCATAGATGGATTCCATATGCTTAATATCAAAGAACTTGTAAAAATGATTTTTGAAACTCAAATCTAGCAATAAACATGTTTAAACAACTATTTTAACAAAACTAGTAAACAAAAGTTCGGTTTCCGGTTTGGACTAGTTTCGGTTAAACCGAGGTTAGTCTTATACAAACCCACACCATGGAACTTGTAAATAAGATGAACAAACTAAAGGGTTAGAAGTTAGTCATAAGTGATATGTATAATAAGTTATGTGTGTGTAAATATATATCAAGAACACGAAGTCCTCCATGAAGCCTTGCCTTATGACATTCGAAACTTAACCAACCAAAGTCGGTGAAGTAACAAATAAAGGAAACAAGGAGTGTGTATTATATATATGTTGTACCACCATATTCAAGAGTTAGTAATGTTAGATGAACAAGTTAGAATGAAAGACTATAGTTAGTTTGACTTGAGAAGTCAAAACTTCAAAAAATACATAAGAAATAACAACCTTGAATCTATGGAGTTTGAGAGAGTTTTTTGGAGATGTAGCAAGAGTAAAATGAAGAAGATGGGTGTGTATACATAGGGAAGGAGTGAAGGGTTGGGTATAAAGATTCTTTTATTGTTTGCATAAAAATGGGTATGTTTAAATGGTCAAACAATGCATAATATAAAAAAAACAATATTTTATATATTTTATATATTTTAAATGACAAGATCCAATATTTTATATATTTGAAATGTTCGGGTTACAAACGGGTCGGGTTTACATAACAAAAGTGACCCGAAATTGATGAATGTCACAGTATTCTCTACTTTAGGAAATTTCGTCCCGAAATTAAGATGAAGACGACGATGCAAACAAATGTGGATACTTCTCTTTCATTGCGTCTTCTCGCTCCCAAGTAAACTCCGCGCCACGCCGTGATTCCCAACGAACTTTTACTAACCGAATACGACTACGTTTGGTTTTCTTCTCGTTGTGATCCATAATCTCAACGGGTCGTTCAACCATAATCATAGACTCATCAACATGAACTTCATCGAGGGGTATATGAAGATTACCCTCGGCTAGGCACTTTTTGAGATTCGAAACATGAAATGTCGGATGAACACCGGCAAGGTCTTGCGGTAGTTCAAGTCGATACGCTACTTTCCCAACACGCTCAAGAATTTTAAAAGGACCAACGAAACGAGGAGCTAGTTTACCCTTCTTTCCAAAACGGACTACCCCCTTCCAAGGAGGTACTTTTAGAAGGACAAGATCGTCAACATTAAATTCGATCGGTTTTCGCCGTTTGTCGGCGTAACTCTTTTGACGATTTCTAGTGGTTAGGAGATTTTTACAGATTTGATCAATGACGTCGGTGGCTTCTTGGACCATTTCGGGTCCCGTGATTTGAGCTTCACCGATTTCGTTCCAACAAATCGGTGAACGACATTTACGACCGTAAAGAGCTTGAAAAGGAGCCACATCAATGCTAGAGTGGTAGCTATTGTTGTAGGAGAACTCGATGAACGGAATATGAGAATCCAAATTCCCACCGAAATCAAGAACACATGCTCGTAGCATATCATCGAGTGTTTGGATTGTACGTTCGGATTGACCGTCCGTTTGAGGATGATAAGCGGTGCTAAGATCGAGACGTGTTCCCAAAGCTTCTTGAAGTGAACGCCAAAAATAAGAGGTAAAACGGGCATCGCGGTCGGAGATGATAGACAATGGCAAACCGTGTCGGCACACGATTTCCCGAACATAGATTTGAGCAAGCTGCTCGACAGAATACTTCTCGCGGATCGGAATGAAATGAGCAGATTTGGTTAATCGATCGATGATCACCTAAATGCTATCGTTGCCTTTTTGGGCTTTGGGTAATTTGGTGATAAAGTCCATAGCAATGTCTTCCCATTTCCAAACGGGAATCGGTGGTTGCTCGAGTAGACCAAAAGGTCTTTGATGTTCGACTTTGACTTTCGAGCAAGTAAGACATTTAGATACAAACAACGCTACGTCCTTTTTCATACCCGGCCACCAAAAGGTAGCACGAAGATCGAAGTACATCTTATCCGCACCGGGATGAACGGTATAGTGCGAATTATGAGCTTCGTCGAGAATACAAGTACGAAGGTCATCGCGATCGGGAACCCACAAACGATTGAGAAAATACAAAAGACCATCGGGTTTGGTTTCGAGTTGAAGTTCGGCTCCACACGACATTTCGTCATACATGTTACCTTCCTCAACGGAGGTGCGTTGAGCTTGAAGGATACGAATTTGAAGATCGGTTTGAACAATGACGCTTAGAAGCAGAACGGATTTAACATTAACCTTTCGACTTAGGGCGTCGGCGACAACATTCGCATTACCGGAGTGGTAGCGAATCTCGCAGTCGTAATCACTAAGTAATTATGCCCATCGTCGTTGTCTCATGTTGAGATCTTTTTGGTCAAAAATGTGTTGAAGGCTTTTATGATCGGTAAAAACCACACATTTTGTTCCATAAAGGTAATGTCTCCATATTTTGAGAGCGAAAACGACGGCACCAAGTTCGAGATCGTGAGTCGTATAGTTCTTCTCGTTGACCTTAAGTTGCCTTGATGCGTATGCGATGACTTGACCTCGTTGCATAAGAACACAACCAAGTCCTTGATGGGATGCATCACAAAATACAACAAAATCGTCGTTTCCATCGGGAAGAGTTAGAATATGAGCATTGCAAAGCATGTCCTTGAGAGTACAAAAGGCTTCCTCTTGCTTCGAACCCCAATCGAAGGGTTGTCCCTTATGGGTGAGAGAGGTAAGAGGCAAAGAGATCTTGGAAAAATTCCGAATGAAACGCCGATAATATCCGGCCAAACCGAGGAAGGATCGAATTTCCGTGGGAGTCGTTGGAGTTTTCCAATCCTTAACAGTCTCAATTTTCGCAGGATCAACATGAATACCTTTGTCGTTTACGATATGTCCCAAAAATTGAACTTCCTCGAGCCAAAATTCACATTTGGAGAATTTGGCATAGTTGTTCATTTCTAAGGAGCTCGAGAATGGAACGCAAATGATGTTCATGTTCGGCTTTGGATTTAGAGAAGATAAGGATGTCATCAACAAAGACAATAACGAATTTATCAAGGAATGGTTTACAAACGCGGTTCATGAGATCCATAAACACCGCGGGTGCATTTGTTAACCCGAAGGGCATAACCAAAAATTCGAAATGTCCATATCGAGTACGGAAAGCGGTTTTTGGAATGTCTTCTTCGCGAACACGCAATTGATGATAACCCGATCGAAGATCAATTTTGGAGAAACAAGTTGCGCCTTGAAGTTGGTCGAATAAGTCGTCGATACGTGGCAATGGATAACGATTTTTAATAGTAAGTTTGTTGAGTTCTCGATAATCAATGCACATACGAAACGAACCATCCTTCTTTTTCACGAAGAGAACAGGAGCGCCCCAAGGAGAAGAGCTTGGACGAATGAAGCCTTTATCGGAAAGTTCTTCGAGTTGGTTTGATAGTTCTTGCATTTCCGACGGGGCTAGACGATAAGGAGCCTTGGCCACGGGCATCGCGCCGGGCACAAGATCGATTTGGAATTCAATCGGACGAACGGGAGGAAGACCGGTAACATCATCGGGAAAGACATCAAGGAAATCACGAACAATAGGAATATCTTGGATCTTCCTTTCCTTTTTGTCTTTTGTCACCGAGAGAGCTAAAAACGGAACGTACTTTTGGCGTAAGTACTTTTGCGATTGAGAACACGACATGAGATTTAGCCTTTGAGAAGTTGTGTTTCCAAAGACCTTAAGAACCTTACCGTTGACAAGCGGAATGCGAATGAATATATCAAAACAAACGACTTCGGCACGGTGCAAAGACAACCAATCCATGCCTACTATGACATCGAAGCTACCCATTTGCATCGGGATGAGATCGATGGAGAATTTATGCTTAGAAAGAATAAGAGAGCAATCGCGGACGACGGAATTGGTGGTAATAGATTTTCCATTGGTGACTTCAACAGAGAACGGTCGGGAAAGCTTAGTTCGAGGCATCGCAAGTTTCGACTCAAATTTCAAAGAAATAAAACTTCTATCGGCACCGGTATCAAATAAAATAGAAGCCAAATGATAGTTCACCAAAAACATACTGTTCACAACATCGTTTGCCACTTGAGCTTGATTTGCATTCATCATAAATGTCCGCCCTTGATTACCATGGTTGACTTGATGTGCTTGTTGTGGAGGTGGAGGTGGTGCTTGGATTGTTTGGATGGGTTGAATGAGTGGTGCATTGAGTTGGGGAATTTGGGGTTGGTAAGTTTGAACTTGGTAAGCTTGTGTTTGGTAGTATGGTATGGTTATGGTTTGAGCTTGGTTGGCAAAAGATAAACGTGGGCAATTTTGGCGGAAATGGTTGGGATCACCACAATTAAAGCAAGCTCGGGGTTGTTGGGGTTGGTTTGATGGGTATGGTGCATAGCGGTTTTGGGCATTTTGGGGAAAGTTTCTCGGTTGGGTTGGTGGGTTAAGTTGGTTGGGTTGGTTTCGTTGGGTGGATCGGCATGTGTTGGGGAAGTGACCAAATCGATTACAAATTGTACAATGGTGACACGGCGAGTTCGTTGGGTGGTGAAGTTGGCAAGTGTTACATAGTGGGGAGTTACCAATATAAGGTTTTCGGTTTTGGGGAAGAGTTTGGGCTTGTTGTGGTGGTTGAGGTTGGGTGACGGCAAAGTTTCGGTAATTAGTCTTGGGTTTCTTGTTGTTGTTGTTGTTGTGTCGGGAGGAGTTGGAGTAGTTTATAGCTTGTGGTGTGGGTTCAATCTTGGCTTGGGGAGCGTGCTCGGTTTTGGCTTTCTCGATTGTTTTCTTGAGGGTTAGGGTACCCTCCTTCACGTGATTTTTCGATAGCCAACCGGCTAACGTGATGGCTTCCTCAAGGTTAGCGGGTTTGCTACTCATGACTGAGTCCCGGATTTTCATCGGTAAACCCCCAATATATTTGTCAATTTCACGTTCGGTTGGGGTGACAAAGTGAGGTACAAGAACGCTTAGCTCGTGTAAACGGAGCGAGTAAGCGGCGTTATCACCACCTTCTTGTTTTAGGTCCCAAAATTCTACCTCAAGCTTTTGGAGCTCGTGTTTAGGACATAATTTCTTTTTCATCAGCGCCTTGAGCTCGGCCCATGGAAGAGCCATGGCCATATCCGTACCTTGGAGGTGCATGACACTACCCCACCAAGTTAGGGCGGTTCCCCTAAACCTGCTTGAAGCGAAGTTTGTCTTTTTCGCTTCGGGGCATTCGCTGTGTAAAAACACATTCTCCACAGATTCGAACCACTGCAACAACGTAGTCGCACAGTTGGTTCCATAGAATTCGGACGGGTTGGCACTAGTAAATTGTTTAAGCAGGTAGGATGCGGGTTTGGGCTCAATAGGTGCAACAACGGGTGCGGGTTGGTTTGCTTGTATTTGGGTTATTAGTTCAGGAATCACAGCGGCCATTTGCTTGGCGATGATGGCGGCCATACGTCGAGTGGAGTTCTTGCGCGGTTGACGTCTTAGCGGAGGCATGCTAAAAAGTTATAAAGAAAATGGGATAAGTTTTTGGGTAAAAAAGAAATGAATATAAAGGTGTATAAAATAAAATAAGATTTCGATTTTTGATTTGTGAATCCTAGAGTTAGTATGGAGAAGATGTTAGTGCTAGATAAAATATAAAACTTTGTTTATAAATAACAAAACCGAAAACAATAGTAAATGGTTTTTTTTTTTTTTGAGAATTTAAAGCTTAAAAATTTGAGATTTTGAGATTTATAGAGTTGGAAAAATCGTGCATGAACCACCATGACTTGATATTCCAACACTAAAAAGTTTTATAAAACAACATATTGAAGTCTAAACATGTGTACGAACCACCGAAACTTTTTCATGTTTTCGACTCAAATAACGATAATAACACAATAAATCGAGATACAACGTCATGTCAAAACACTAGTCCATGAAATCACCGTAGTTCTATTGTTTTAACACCAAAAATTAGGATGGCGACCGGAACGCTCGCATTCGACTACTTAAAGTATTGACATTTATAACACGATTTATGGCCTAGAAAACGAGGATTATAACTCAACCATCCCAGGTAAGTAAATCACCTTCGATTCTTGGAATCTTTTTGTCAAATGGTCATTTTATAATTTCTCGTTTCCTATGATGGCTACAAACCCGAAATAAACGCAACCTTTAAGGGATTTGAAACAACGGGATCCAAGTTAATCTTGTAATCCATAAAACACAATGAAAATCTACTTTTTGCGTTTTAAGGTAAGGATACCTTGGAAATACTATGTAAGTGTGTGTATGTGATCATTTAGGATATTAGTGAATTTTAAACAAGTTAATAAATAAACATGCGATATGAACAATTAGATAGAGTAAACACGTATGAACACACGTATAGGACCCTAAGCATAACAATTCTAGGTCGTTACGTCTAACCACCTATCTTAATTGTCATGGCTCTGATACCAATATGTGACAATCATCGATTTCAGGTTAACTCCGTTAACTCAACTCCGTCAATTCAAACTTAAGATCATTGAATCTATAACGCACACCTCATTACATTTAAACTAGGGTTTAAATGACGCTTAACACTTACTACATGTGTAGTCTTTCGGGAATTGCACCGAAACGCAAACGAGTTGACGCAAACGATTGATGAATAAACGAAAAACGTCAAAACAGTAATTATGTGATAATTACGTGTTAGACTTATGTGTTATGTGATAACATGGTTATAAACGTTAACTCAAGATGTAAACAAGTTAGTTTAAGCTAGTTAAGTAATACTTAGAAGTGGAGGGGCCAAAGTGTAACATAGTATTATTATAAATACTAATAATAATAAACCCTAACTATTATTTTCTCTCCTCCCTCTATCCCGATCGGCCCCCCTCCCCCTTGGCTCCATGGCTGCCGTCACCTATACACACACATACAACCATCAATTTCAACTTTTGATCGAAGATTAAGGTGCTAGGAAGGTATAAACGACTATCCTATGCATCCTTTATACTTAATTTTGATGTTTAATGGGTTAATTGAAAACCCTAAGAGCCGATTTTATGTGTGTATGTAGTTCTTATGATTGTTGTTGATTTGATGATGATTTGATAACTAGATTGGATATTGTTACATGTTAATTGCTTGTGTCTTTGATTTGAGTTCAAACAAAAACCCTAATCATGTATGTAATGTGTAATTGATGTGCATAGATAGTGTTTATGGAGTCTAGAGTGTTATATGAATGTATGATGATCTATAGATAGTTAATATGTTGAGTTTGGATGCAAACAGTTTCTGGACAGATTGTGTTATTGATGTTTAATTGACTGTAACGAAGTGTAAATGTGAAAATTGGTTGAGATTATTGATACTACAGTAAACTAGGTTGAGTCTAGTTTCTTAAGAATATAAACTTGTAATTTTTGGACAAGTAAAGGTTAACTTTTATGATTTTACAAAAACGTTGTGCAAAGCTGAGCTGTTAGACCTGCTGTTAGGTTGTTTTGTAAATATTATATCTCATGAACTACGAGACCAATTGGGTTGGTTCCACTTCTGGAAGTTGACTTATTGAGTTAGGAACCTAACCCAAGTGGTCTTTCATTTATTGGATTTTTCGTTTAACGGGAATTTCAAATAACATTCTGTTGCGCATGAATTTGACTGTTATGAGTTTGCTGTAACGATTTGATGATTGTGAGAAACCTATGTGAAATAAAAATATAATAAAATATGTTCTGGAAACCTAAGACATATATGCTTTTGTGATGATTTTTGGTAAATTAATTGCGATGCTATGATCGGTGAGATAGTACAATCTTTCAAGTAGAATTTCTGTCTCGGTGAAACTAGCTGCTGAGTTTTGTGAAAATGCATGGAACATGATACTTGCTATATAATTGTTATGTTTTGACCAAATTGCCCTTACGGGGAGTAATTGCTAGTGATGTACTTTATGAATACGTGACACGTAAATAATTTCTTACACATGTAACGTGTCACAAATACACTTGTTAAAGTCACACACGATCCACAAACGAAACACGAAACATGTTATGTGCATAGGTATTATGTGCCGGGTCTAGAGACTCGATAATATTCCGACACTTAGAAAAATCTCTTTGTTGTTTTAGAACGCTAGAGAGAGTTTTTCTGTGACGCGCATCTTGGTGAATTATTTTGGGAATACTTCGCAAACAGTGAGTTTCACTTTCCCCTTTTAAACTTTTTAAACGCTTTTCACTTGGGGGAGATAACATACTCTGAAACGCATTTAAGATTTTGTTAATATAGATTATATATCACTTGTAAAGACTAAGTGGCAAACGCGTTAACTAAAGTCCTTCATTCACATCGAACCGTTTAATATTGGATAATAGCGAGTCACTGTTGAGTAGTACTACTGGGTTTGACAAACCCCACCCAACGCTAAACTCGACTGGAGGTCGAGTGGGTGTAATCTTGGCTAAACACATACCATGGTCTGGATGACCTGGTGGCAAGGCAAATGATAAACAGTCAGCTTCGGTGTCGAACACTTAGTGATACTTGTTTTATAGGCTAGCTACCTATAGATATATAATTGACATAACACTATCTGGTAACGCTGTAACGCAAAACGCTGTAACGCAAAACGCTGAACGCAAACGCTAAACGCTTTATTTTTATTTAAACTTGTGAACTCACCAACCTTGTGTTGACACTTTTAGTATGTTATTCTCAGGTAGCCGAGGCGGGCGCGCGGTTTAGGAACATGCATTGCTTGAAACATTTTTAATTATGCAAACTTATTTTAAACTGTGATCATTGGGTTTTAAGTCGTCCTGCGTGACGTAACATTGTTTTCTATGGTTTTACGCTTCCGCATTTAATTACTCGTAAACGTTTTCATGGTTTTGAAACTTTGTTTTAAGGTTTGATTATAACTAATGAATTCCGATCCTGTTAGTTTACACCCTCTGACAGTAAAACTCCGTTAGTGGATTTTGAGGGTGTGACACAATCTGTCACACCCTGACCAAAGGCGGCGGAACATGCCGGGGTGCAACGATTGCTCATAAGCGCATGACACTATTTAAAGCGACAATATTTAACAAACTCATTTCATTTCACAACATCGAAAATGTCACATAACCAAATATTCATAACTCAAATACAACAAAATATAGCAAATCAAATATTGTTCATTTTTGCTAATATCCTAACGGTATTTGTGATGTTTTCTTCACCGAACTCCATAATCAACCTAGATGCAAACCTGTAACATTTCATAAAATAAAGTTTATCAACACAAAGGTTGGTGAGCAATTCATAAGTTTGAACAATAGATATATAGTATGAAAAGCCACAAAACTAGTATACAAAACCATAAATAATAGCTATAAACTTGGATAAATAGTTATCGCTAACAAGTTAGCGACACCCTACTATAAGGGGTTGCCAAATAGATTAGGATTTTATAGTTATCGTTAATTGCATTACGTTAACGACACCTTGCCATGAGGGGTTGCCAAATGGTCTAGGATTTATAGTTCCACCATCCAAAAGCGATAAACACATAGTCAAATAAGCATAGAACACCAAATCGAGCAATTATTCAAGTAAGGTATACAACAACGTTTGTGGTTTAAGACCCCAAGTATAAAACATTTAGTTTAGATAAGTTGAAATGTCACCCCCAAAATAAAAGATAGAAAACGGGGTATGAAGTTACTCACGTTCAAGTAATAAACTTGAAAGATTGATTATTTGGAGATTTGCCGGAACGACGAGTTTAACGTATGAAGCCTAAATAAAAGAAAGTTTTGGATTTAGAAAGGTTGTCTTGAAGATCTTTAAATAAAATAATTGTTGCAAAAACTAATCAATTAAAGTTCAAGGTTTAAAATGTAACTATTTAAGAATTTATAATAATAACCCTTTTAAAAAAATGTAAGTTTGCTCAAAACCGGGTTAAAGTATCTAACCTTAATATTTACTTAACCAATGTTAAGTAATAAGGTGGGGAAAATGCTAAAATGCAAGTTCCATTAGGCTAAAGATACTAAAACGGGTTTTTAACGAGTGTTCGGGTTGTCGGTTCGGGTCTTGACAAATGGTCGAACCCAAAGTCAACTTTCCAAAATATTAATTGTTATGAGATAGCTCATTAAAACATACTAACACTTAACTAAGTACGTAGATCTATTGTTTAGAACTAACAACGCACGTTAAGCGAGTGTTCGGTTTTGTCGGTCCAAACTATGTTATGAGATCAAGTTGGATCCAACTATTCCAAGTATTTAAGAAAAAATAATTAAAATCAGTTTGTAAACTATTTTTTTTAAAGAAATATACAAGTCTTGATAACTAAAAACACACTTGTGTGTCTTAAGCGAGTAAAAGTCGGTATAGTTCGGTCTCCATCTCACAAATAGTTCATAGATGGTTTCTACATGCCCAAATATCATAGAACTTGTATATTGGTTTATAAATGAAGAAAACTTAAATTTTACAACAAAAAAAGTTAACTACAAGTCTTTTAAGCAAAAGTTTCGGTTTAGTTCGGTTTTCATCTCCCAACGAGTTCATAGATGGATTCCATATGCTTAATATCAAAGAACTTGTAAAAATGATTTTTGAAACTCAAATCTAGCAATAAACATGTTTAAACAACTATTTTAACAAAACTAGTAAACAAAAGTTCGGTTTCCGGTTTGGACTAGTTTCGGTTAAACCGAGGTTAGTCTTATACAAACCCACACCATGGAACTTGTAAATAAGATGAACAAACTAAAGGGTTAGAAGTTAGTCATAAGTGATATGTATAATAAGTTATGTGTGTGTAAATATATATCAAGAACACGAAGTCCTCCATGAAGCCTTGCCTTATGACATTCGAAACTTAACCAACTAAAGTCGGTGAAGTAACAAATAAAGGAAACAAGGGGTGTGTATTATATATATGTTGTACCACCATATTCAAGAGTTAGTAATGTTAGATGAACAAGTTAGAATGAAAGACTATAGTTAGTTTGACTTGAGAAGTCAAAACTTCAAAAAATACATAAGAAATAACAACCTTGAATCTATGGAGTTTGAGAGAGTTTTTTGGAGATGTAGCAAGAGTAAAATGAAGAAGATGGGTGTGTATATATAGGGAAGGAGTGAAGGGTTGGGTATAAAGATTCTTTTATGGTTTGCATAAAAATGGGTATGTTTAAATGGTCAAACAATGCATAATATAAAAAAAACAATATTTTATATATTTTATATATTTTAAATGACAAGATCCAATATTTTATATATTTGAAATGTTCGGGTTACAAACGGGTCGGGTTTACATAACAAAAGTGACCCGAAATTGACGAATGTCACAAGCCTCATTTCAAAATCTCCAATAATCCACTAGATAAAACAATCGTCTCGAACAATCTTTTTTCAACAATATATTTTAAAATAATATTTAACAACCAACTTTTGATCATGTGGGGTTGGGACCAAACCACATAACAATCATCAATTAATGCACCCTCCAATCAAACTAAAAAAAATTAAAAAACTAAGATAAACATAAACCTATGAAATTGACATCTACAAGAATGACATGCATGATTTATGTATCTATTTACTCTAGTTTAAATTGTTAGTCTTTTTAGCTTTTGGCATGTTCACTCCCATGATTCTCGTTGTGATCATCATTTTAAAGTTAAATCCAACCTTCTTTTTGGTTTGTTGTTTGTCATGTCGATTCTTTTTTCCTTTTTGGTTAAATGGTTAGTAAGTTCATGCATTTATGGAAATTTTATATAATAATGTGTATAAAGTAGAGGTGCACAAACTGGTTTCGAACCCTGAATTTTGGTTTGATTTAATCAATAAAAGTCAAAAGTGGTTTACAACTAGTTTTGGTTCGGGTTGAAATTGGCTTTTTGATCATTTTACAATTGTTTTTTACTGGTTTTGGCTCGTTTTTGACCGATTTTGGCCGTTGTGGTTATGTTAACCGGTTTGAAACAAGTTTCGGTAGAGAGAGTTACAAACAAGTTTCAAACCTACGATGTCAGTTAGTTTCAAACCGGGTTCTAAATAATCAGTTCCAAACCAGTTCGCTTTCGATTCAATTTTCGGTCGATTCGGTTAACCGGTTCGGTTGTATTTGAACTTTAATGATGGGTTTTAAATTTGATGAAGAATTATCTTCTAATTTGAATTTCAATTTTGTTTGAAACTTTCACTTTTAGTTCATTTTTCTAAAACATTATATTTGATAAAGAATTATTATATAATTTGAATTTCAAAAGTTTATTTAAAATTTTATCTTTTACTTATTTATATTTATATTGTTTTCATGTTTTATCTCTTTTATATTTAATATATAAGTTAAGGACTTAAGGTTATAAGTTGTTTAATAAGTTTGATTATGGTAAAAAACATCTTTGAGGTTTTTTTTAACCATTTGATTTGTTAAATTTTTTATTTTAATCACCTAGTTTTTGAGACATTTGATTGCTTTCATACCCATATCAAAATTGACTCGAATTTTATTCATTTTAAATTATAAATACATACTATTAAAAATATACTAATTGAAAAGGAAATTTGTATATCCATTTTATTTAAATTATTTAAAATCCTATTTTTACAAAAAAAACCTATCATAAAAAATATAAAAAACATTATCTATAATCTTCTTTTTGGGACGGATATCATATGCTTTGGATACATGACACATTATGCATTATATATGGATCACTTTTTATCTTATCATCATTCATCATCATCACCATCACCACCATCTACATATTGCCATTCTCTTTGAACCTTTTGTATACTCACAATTGCCAAACATCTCCTCTTCACAAAGGTAACAAAACATCTCATGTTCAAGTTTAAGATTTACATAAATGTTTTCTAGATGATAAAAAAAACATGTTGTTATGATCTTGATCATTGATCAGGTCAACGGGTGTAAAGGAGCCAAGCCCAAGCTCTCATAAACTGTTTTTTCTAGCTTGGGCTTAAGCTTGGCTCATTTATTTATTATTTATTAGTTACTATATGCTTTTATTTATATTTTGAGAAAAAAAAATTCTTAAACTAGCCTAAGCTCGGTTTAAGCTTGTGTAGTAACTTAAATGAGCAAAAGTGCCTAAACTTGGCTATATAATGTGAAATTAACGGTTTAGATCAAATAAAAATGACTTTTTGTCGTGAGAAGTGTATAAATAACTAGAGTAATTATTATTATAATGTTCTACTTTTTTAAACATAATTATTCTAGTTCAAAACAGTAATTATCGAGTCATTTGTATGTTTAGTATATCAGTTTTATTTGTATCGGGACTCATCCCGTGAAATTAACACATAGAAGTCTAAAAGAGAAAAACTTGAAAATATTCAATGAGCTCATCTCGTTTCGAGCGTTTTTATCAATCTGAGCTCAAGTAGCTTGTGATATGCTCAGCTTGTTTGCACCCCTAATCAGGTTCTAAATTGATCCAAAGTTAGGTAATGGCGGATAACAAGGAGTTGAAGGCGGAGTTGGAACAAGTTATGGTGACATCACCGCCATCAAGAGGGCTATCACGACAAGGTAGCATCACGAACAACTGCTTATGTTCGCCGACCACACATGCTGGCTCATTCCGATGCAGGCTCCATCGTTCTCCTAGCGGCATTCAACGCACCAAAAGCATTAGTTCTAAGACTGATGATCATAATGAAAAATAATGTTCATGTTTTTTTTGTTCTATTCTTGAAATCAAAGTACATGTAAGTGGAAAACAAAAAAAAACATGACATGTACTGCCTTATATAATGATTAAGTTGGTATTTATTTTACTCTTTTGAAGGACCATAGAAAACATAGAAATTTAAGGATTCATGAGAGTTATAATTAGGGTTGTAAATGAAGCAAGTCGAGCTTGACTACTTTGGCGTAAGCTATAACTTGATTTGGTAGCTTAAGACCAAACGTACTTGCCGTTGTGGAGGGGGTGAAAGCGTCAGCCCCCACCCCCACCCTCAGGCGTTATGGGGGCAAATTTGGGTTTGGCTCTTTGTGGGAAACGCCCCTTAAGTTTACATTTTCTGTCACAAAACTTTCCAGTTAATCATATGGAGAAAAGAGAGAGGGGGGGGGGGGTGCTTTCGATGAAACCACTACACTAGGTCTAACTAATATCTTTATCACCAACAAACTTGTTGATCAAGTTGGCCCAACCCAACCATCTTATTTGAGTTGGGAATTAAGCCCAACTTTTACATACCTGATTTGAGTTCTTGGTCGAGGCTCTCCCGCTCTAATACCAATTCAAGTGTGGAATTGATATTTGAAAGTTGAAGCCCTACTAGCTGATCCCAGTTAGGAAATTAGATGGTGATTGTTGGGTAATTTCGGATAAGTTTAACTTTGACTCACAAGTTGGTGTTGTTTGAGTTCTAGAGTCTAGACTCTAGGTTAGCCTATATAAACCAATATATGGTTTAACATTGTAATCAAGCTTTTAAGTTAATTTTCTTGGTTAACAAAAGTTGGGAAATTCTTCATTTTCTTGATCGTATTCTTGTTCCAGGCTTTGATATCAATTCAAGTGGTGGCTTGATACCCGAAAAAATTTACAAAGAAAATTGGATTACAACTCATACATAATAATGACTTGGTATACGCGATGTGTGTATAGCCTATCCCTAGCTTGTAAAACAAGATAAATCATTGCTAAATTAAAATAAACTAGAAATCTTGTTGATGAACTTGGCCCAACCCGAACCGCCGTGTTTGAGTCGAAATTAAGCCCAACATTAAGTTCATTGGGCTCGTATTATTAAAAATGGCTTGGATATTGCATTAGTATGGAGTGGTATAGAAGGAATGGAAGTTCTATTCTTAAGTACTTGGGCATATTTAATATTTAAGCCTCAAATCAAAATAAAGGTGTTATTGTTAGGCCCAACTTGAAGTGCGGAGGTAGAGGTGCACAAATCGGTTTTTTTTTTTCGCTATGGTTTCTCTGAGGACCTGGTTAGTACATGTGGGTTAGGTAATGCAGGCTCGGTTCCAGGTCGGGTCTAGAACGGGGTTTTATGCTTAAGTCTATACAGAGGAACCGAACATGATAAGTTTTCATAATCCGGCTCGAACAAGAATAAAAAGAACTAATGGGTATTCACTATTCAGTTAGTATTAAACTGGGTTGGGCTTTAATTTCAGCATGTTAGATATTTGGTGAGGCTTGGCCAGGTCAGCATAAGATTGGGGTGATAACAAGTAGAAATGATGGGATTGGTATTGGGCTTGAACTACACATGTTTCAGTGGGCTGTTAAAAATTTGGTTTGGGTATGAATGATAACAAGGAATATAAAGACCACCTACATTAGCATTACGGGTGTGTAAGAAAACCGAAATTAAAAAAATCCAAACGAAATCCGAAAAAACCCGATCCAAATTTTTATTCGGAAATTCGATTTGGATATGGAATGTGAAATTTTGAATTATTCGAATATCCGTTTACCCAAATAAGCATGTAACGTTTTTGTTAGTAGGCTTAATTTAGACAAGTTTGAACTTTAAATTTATATTCAAGACTAATCCAGGTTTTGTATGTATATTGTGATTCTAGATTGGTAAAATGCTAGGAACCAAAAATTAGGAAAAATGTTATCGGGTTTAATTCAGATTTCGAACATGGTCCTAAAATTTAAATTCTAAAAAATCTGATATGAACAAACCATTATTCGGTCCAATGAACACCCTTTCATCATGATATATCTAAAGTCAACACTTTGGATTATTTTTTGTATGTTATGTTTGTTTTGGGTTAATTGTAAGCCCGATTGGAAATGGTATTATTAGGACCAGGATTTTTAACGGGTTAGGAGATGTTGGTTCAAAACGGGCCAGGCTAAAAGAGTTCATTATACTCATTGCAAATTCCGCGAATTATGAAACGACTTTAATTGATAAAAATAGACAACCAAACCTAGATAATAGATATAACCAGTGTTGTAAAAGTCGGATTCCAAGGCCTTGGAATCGGCGATTCCAAGGTCCTCGGACATCAACCTTGCCGCATTTTCCCAACTCGGCCCCAATTACTCGCCAAGGTCCAACTCGGTCAAAAGTCGGAGTACTCGGGATTACTCGGCCTCCAAGGTCAACTTGGCCATTTTTTTTATGTTTTTAATTTTTTCTAATTTTTTTATTTTTATTTTAGTAAAAAAAATTAAAAATAACAACAAAACATGAACTTTTGAATTATGTTTTTTTTTTCATATGAATTATGCTTATTTTGACATTAATTATGCTTATCTTAACATATATATAATATCCAATAATTATTTTATGTTATATTTATCATGTCCGAGTACTCCCCGAGTACTCCGAGTACTCCCTACAAGGGGGTCGGCCGCCTAGCGAATTTTACAACATTGGATATAATCATACATAAGTTTGGTGATTTAAAGGTTCCAACCTCATAAATTTGACATTTCACGCAAGTAAGGTTTGGATTGGTTCAGTTAAGAAGATAGACACATAAATATGTAAAGAGACCATGTTTATTAATGAAAAAGACATCAATAATTCATAAATTATAACTAAGTTATTTTTAACTTAATATTATATGCATTGATTTTAAGCAATAGAAGGGGTTTAACATATAGATAAACAAGACATTAATTAATTATATGTACCAATTGAAGTGATTAAACAAGAGGTTGTACTAATTAGAGGTGGGCCAATAAAACGGTTAACCGAATCGACCCGAAAACCGAACCGAAACCAAACCGGTTTGAAACCGATTATATGAAACCGGTTTGTAACCGATTGAAACCGTCGGTTTGTAATTTTCTCCACCAAAACCGGTTTCAAACCCACTAACCGAATCAAAACCGGTCAAAACCGAAACCGATCAAAACTCGAACCGAAACTGATTATTATCTGGTCAATAAACCGGTTTCAACCTGAACCGAAGCCGATCTTAAACCGGTTTTGACTTTTATTGACCAAACTGAACCGGTTTTAAGTTTTAAACCGGTTTGTGCACCTCTAGTACTAATGTCCAAGTGGTCCTTTCAAAAATTTGTTAAGGGGCCTAAAACTTTTCTAACTAAATTCATACTACAGCTTTGATTTTGAGTGGGGGAGCCCCCCCCCCCCCCCCCCCTCATTTCAACTCGACTTTATTTTTTAAGCAAATCAAAGTGATAATTTGTTAAGTGGCCGATTGTGGTTCAACTTATTTTGCTCCGAACATGTTTTGACCCGTAACTCAAACCGCCTGACTTTTTTGTTTCCTAGGCCTAATAATACTAGATTGGGTTTAAATTCAAACATATCACTACCTCCATGTGCAATAATATCTCCTACTTGTATGAGAGACCACCCAACTAGTCATCAATTCCATTAATACACACATAATATAATTGGTGCAAGTCAATATCATCACAACACCAATAACGACCAAAACACAACCACAAATTACAAAATGGAAAATAGAATCTTGATACTATTATATCTTTCAAGTGAACATATAGATAAGTAGTTGAAAGAGTCATATAAACCGTACATTCAGATGATAATGTAGATAATGTATAAATAAGGTTATTCAAATAAAAATATCACAATATAAATTATCAGTTACAAAGGTTTGGTTGATTATCGATAGTGGCGGCCCCAATAATTCACGTGCCTTGGCCGAGATGGATAAAAAAATATGTTTTTAGGTCTTAACGAACTATATAATGTAAACTGATTTTTTAAACGACGATTAAAGTTATAGCAATAAACATTACAACTAACAAAATCATGATATTAGAATGAGTTTATCACAACAGTATGCTTATATGTGTTCAAGTATTCTAAAAATATATATAATATCGGGGATTTTTAAAAATGTTGTGCCTCTTGAAAAAACATATCCCAGCCGGTCGCCCGCATTGCCTCTTCTTGTGGCCGCCTTGAAAAACCGTACATTTTCGATGATAATGTATATATGTAGTAGAGCTTCAGGATATTCAAATAAAATATTGCGATATAAATTATCATTCATGATGATTTGATTGATTATCGAGTATTGAAGAACCTAATTCTAAAAATCAAACGCACAATCTCGATTATATAAGTATCTTAAATTATGTAAGAAACTCAGATGACTTTAGATGGATTAATATCGTGACATAATCAAATAAGTCCCCGGTATGTAATGGATTTTTAGCAAGTTTTGAATGGTTGACGAGCTTTTCTTTTCTTCTTTTGTCATGGGGTTACGTTTCTAACAAGTTTTTAAACGTAACGACTTTTTATTTTTCTTTTATGATAAAAGTAGGTAATATAGTCGTTTTGGACTCTTTATACTAGTGCTACTTTCTTTTCTCCATGATAAAGTTTGATATAATGTGGGCATTAATTGAGGTTCGAGTGTATCAGAATATCAAGTTACGTTGATTAACACTTGTTCTACGATGGTCCCCGAATATTCGGTTTTTAGAAACTCAAAAAGTTTTGTTCCTTCTTTTTTTCCTTAAAAAAAATATTTATAAATAAAATCAACACTAAAAATGTTTCATTTTAATTTAACTTTCCCAAAAAATTTTTTGGAGAAAGAAACTGCTACCCCAAACCATGAACCCGAGTATTCAACCGCACAAAAAGCCAAAAGGTAAAACCGACTAACCCCACATAAATACACTCTTGAAACATACGAAAGAAAACCACACTAAACAAAACATATCAGGAGGGCAAATTCGAACAAAACCATCTTCTACAAAACGACCCGAATACCCATCGCACTATACCTCGAACACAAAGCTACCTAATCATCACACAAAATCTTCAATTGACATCATTTGAGAACTTCTTTAAGTTATGATAATTCTAAAGAACTACATTTTACAATATTAAAAAAATTTCATTTCTTAGAAGTTACATCTTTAAAAAGTATTTTTTATTATTTTTATAACGTAAATCAACTTTTAAAACAGATATAACAAATGTTTACATTACAATGTGAAAAGTAAATATTTATGTGATGTAATGTTTATTACACCTATGTTAAAAGTCGAGTCGTGTAAAATTATTATTATTATTATTATTATTATTATTATTATTATTATTATATAACCAAAATATAATGCATATAACTCAAGTGAGTTTTAAAATATTCGTTCCCTATGCATAATTTAAATTTATATTTTAATATGAAAAATACCATTGAACTTTTTTAGAAATTAAATTAAAATGAAACTACTAGGAAGATGGATAATTTGTAATTACCTTAATGTTTGTTTTCAAAAAGTTAAACGTGTCGTAAGGGTGTGTTGGGTAGGTCCAAAGTTTGCCATCTTGGGTGATCGGTCTATCCAACAAACCGCGTTTACAAGGCTAAGTCTTCTACGTAATGACCAAAATACCCCTATCTTGAGACCATTTCTATCCCATAGTTTGACCAAACTACCCCTCAACATGTTGTGTTCATTTTATAAAATATAGTATATATATATATATAATTATTAAAAAGCACCACCACTTAGTTTTCACACTAATACGAGTAGAGGTGCGCATCCAAACTGGTTAACCGGCTAGTAATTGGTCTCTCTCTAACTGGTTTTTACTCGAGTTCATTTTATAAAATATAGTATATATATATATATAATTATTAAAAAGCACCACCACTTAGTTTTCACACTAATACGAGTAGAGGTGCGCATCCAAACTGGTTAACCGGCTAGTAATTGGTCTCTCTCTAACTGGTTTTTACTCGAAAAAACCGGCGTTTAGTAACTGGTTATACATTTTGGTCTAGATATCGGTTAATAACCGGTTAACCGAAACCGATTTTAGTTTTTTTTTTTTTTAATTTTTTAATATTTTTTTTAAATCGATTTTTTTCGGTTATTTACCGGTTAACCAGTTTGGTTGTACCCGAAACCGGTTATATTGTTTAGGGGTTTTGTTCTTGAAAACCGGTAAGTACCCGAGTTTGTGCATGTCTAAATACGAGTGTTCATATACGGGAAATGGACAATCAAATGGTTCGGGAACACTTTATTTGATATAAATGATTTGAATTGAATGATCAGTCGGCAAGCTTAAATCTTGGAAATTTTGTTTATGAAAACATCATTAAACTAAAGATTTAAACAAGTCGTAACCCTGATTATACTAAACTATAAAAAGTTAAACAAGGAATTTAGATAAACACAAATTAAGTTAGAGATACGGATGAATCTTTTCTTTATTTCCTTCATCTTTATCTTCAAAAATTCATTCAATTTGTGGCGTCGTATTTTCTTCTGCCTTATGAGTCATCTTTGTGTCGGGTTTGGATGTTTCGACTTTATTTTCATTGGCTGGTCCAATTTAAACCGGTCCAAACCTCTTAGTTCAATTGGATGATCAAAATTAAGCTAATTCAAGCATCTAAACTATTTGATCTTTGATGGCTAAAGTATCAAATTTGAATAGTCTAATTAACTAAAAACCAAATCTTAGTACTAACACATTTGTTACATTCACTTGAATCACTTTAAATTTACAAGATAGGCGACTTAAATCATACGTTATGATATTGTTTCCATATAAAAACCAAAAAAAATATTGAAATTGATAACATAAACATAAATAACTAATATGTAATTTACATGATAAGCAATCGTATACAAATCCTATACAACAAATACAAGTCTATATACATATATATAGAAACCACCAGCAATACATAATAAAACCCTGTCAATAATAAAGCTATTGATAGAGTCTAAGAAACGTGTGATGTAAACCAGCCATACCCGTATTTCAAAAATTTAAAATTGTGCTTTCAGAAAGACACCGTTCCAAAAACCAGCTAAATAAGTTAAAAAAGTTAATTAAAATATAGATCTTCAAAATATTTTAAAAGGAAATTAAAAAAACACAAATAACAAGGGCAACTTGGTCAATTCCAAAAACTATTCTTTATCATCTCCCATGTATATAACTATATATATATACCACCATTCATTTCATTCAAATGTATATCTATATGTCTTCTATATATTCATATTCATAGAGTAATTTACAGGATACATAGAGATACAATCCAACTTACCCAGAAATTAACTCAATTCATCTTCCATTTTTCTTCAACTTTTTATATTACTATTATTATTAATATAAATTTCTTCAATTTTATTAATTTCACTCTTAAAGATCATATTTTTTTGGTTATTGGTGGGTTTTAAATCTTGAGAAGATTAAATTTGGGATAACCCTTTGATTATTATTATAACCATTATTATTAATAATCAATTTTGGGGTGATCAATTTAATCAATTGATATTGAATTTGGGAGTTTTTGACTTTTTATGGCGGTCAATATTGTGGAGAAAGCTTATTTAATGGCAGAAGGTGGATCAAGATATTGCACTAAAAAGTCAGATGATATCTGCAGTAATATTTGTGATGAGGTAAATTTAATAATCTACTTAGTTCATTTAAATCTTTTTTTTTTGTATTTGTGACAAAGAGCCTGTGAATTATTATTATTATTATTATTATTAATTTTTTTTTTTGTATTTGTGACAACTTTGTGACAAAAAAGCCTGTGAATTATTATTATTATTATTATTAATTAGAAAGGGGTGGCGGCGCAGCTTGTTGCCCGCCTACCTGCTATGTTGATGTAATATCTATGTTTCTTAATAAATATATATAAAAAAAGTTATAATATGAAAAAAGAAATAAAAAAAATTAGAACAAATTATAAGTTTATATATTTTTGTTTGTAAATCTGTTTACTTGTGATAAAAAAATATTGATTTTGATCCGAACCTGACACAAAATTTGCGAGTTTGGGTTTAGTTTAAACGCGAGTTAAACCCGCAAAAACGTTAACTAAACGGGTTTGAGTTGAACCCGTGAACACATTTAGCTAAACAACTTCATTTAGCTAAACAGTTGTGTTCGTGCCAACCAGACGGGTTTGTGGCTGACATGTTTATTTATTCTTTTAGTTTTTTAAATATGTTTTATATACAACAAAGTAAACCATCTGGGTAATTTATAATTTAAAAGTATAAATTTTAAAAATTAAATTGGTATGGTTTAAACATAATTGCTTAAAAAATAAAAATTATATGTAAATTTTGAATTTTAAAGTATTAATATGTAAAACAGTTAAATAATTTAATTTTCGGGTTAAACGGGTCATGTTCAGGTCGAGTTATAGAGGCTGCAGATGTATGAAAGTGTATATGTTTACTAACCAAACTGTACATTTTAATTTGCAGGATTCGGGTCAACCTTCGACTCTATCGCGAGTAAAATGCATTCTTCGCGGGTTAGATTTAAAAGCCCTGATCTTCATATTCGTGTTGACACCCTCGATTATTTTCGCACTATACGTTCACGGTCAAAAAATCTCATACTTTTTACGCCCGATATGGGAATCACCTCCGAAACCATTCCACGAAATCCCACATTATTATCACGAAAACGTCTCGATGCAAAACTTATGTAAGCTTCACGGATGGAAAACCCGAGAGTTCCCTAGACGCGTTTTTGATGCCGTTTTGTTTAGTAACGAGGTCGATCTTTTAACAATAAGATGGCACGAGTTGTACCCGTACGTGACCGAATTTGTACTACTGGAATCAAACTCGACATTCACCGGGGTCCCAAAACCGTTAGTGTTTTCTAGCAACCGTGACCGGTTTAAATTCGTTGACTCAAGGTTGACTTACGGGATGATTCCCGGGAGGTTTAAAAAGGGGGAGAACCCGTTTGTTGAAGAGGCGTATCAACGGTTAGCGTTGGATTATCTAATTAAAAAAGCTGGGATTGAAGACGATGATTTGTTGATAATGTCGGATGTCGATGAGATCCCGAGCCGACACACGATTAATCTTTTAAGATGGTGTGACGATATCCCGCCTGCGTTACATCTTCGGTTAAAAAATTATTTGTATTCGTTTGAGTTTCTTTCGGATAATAATAGTTGGCGGGCTTCGGTTCATAGATATCAATCGGGTAAAACGAGATACGCGCATTTTCGTCATTCGGATGTGATACTGGCGGATGCCGGGTGGCATTGTAGCTTTTGTTTTCGACACGTTAATGAGTTTATATTCAAAATGAAAGCTTATAGTCATAGTGATAGAGTGAGGTTCAAGAGGTTTTTGAACCCTAGTAGGGTTCAAAATGTGATTTGCAAAGGGTCCAATCTTTTCGATATGATACCCGAGGAGTATACGTTTAAGGATATTATCGGGAAAATGGGACCCATCCCACATTCGTATTCGGCTGTTCATCTTCCGCAACATCTTATTGAAAACGCGGACGATTATAGATTTCTCTTGCCTGGGAATTGCATGAGAGAAAGTGGTTGACCTGAGCCTGACCCGAGCCCGAAGGTTATACGAGTACATGTTTAGTGTTTATTTGTTTAAATGCTAATGGAGGTCGTTATAGAGCGGAATGAGTTTCGTGGATTTATAGGTGATTGATGTAAATATTCCTTAGTTCTATTCGTTTGTTTGTTTGGGAGGTCGTGGCTCGATGGTCAGACTGTTTAGTACTGGCCGTTGATCCATGTCTCCCTTATTATAAATTAGAAAATTTTGAACCGAGATTGATATATTCTTTTATTTATTCAAATTCGTGTTTCGTTGTGTTTGTCATTTTGATCACGCCTCGTGTACAAGTACCAAAGATTAATCAAGAAAAGTATGTTCATAACATGAGCATTTAGTGAAACATGTCTTGAAATAGAAAAATACAAAATCATGATGTTGAACAGTTGAAACACTAGATGAAGGATGATCAAAAAAAGTTTTTACCATAAATAGATGTGTATCTTTATATCCGCTTAAGTCAAAATGTCTTGTCGTGTACAAACCTGACCTGTTTATAAAGCCTTTTTTATTATAAGCGAAATTTAAGTCACATATATGTTTTTAGTTTTGTTTATTTGTTTTAAAAATGAGTTAAGTTTATGAATTTTAAACGATTCTAATACATGAAGATGAATTACTTCAAACAATTTTGTTATTAGGATATATAAATAATGTTTCTTTACATAGTAGATAAGAGGATTGATTATGTGGAGAATAAAGAATCTGATAGTCTTCGTGTGATTTGAGGTTGGCATGTCTTGGAGATGATAAGTTTATTCTTCAAAGAATTTGGAATCTTGGAAACTGGCATAGTTTGTCCTTCTGGAATTTATATATTTTTTTGTTATTAGATAATTATTTTATTATTATTGTAGTATCAAAAGGCGTTGCTTAGGTAAAACTGGGGGTGCAAACGGCCAAGCCTGAGCTCGACTAGCTTGGACTCGGCTTGTTTAACTTACATTTCGAGCTCAAGCTAGGCTCGTTTATTGTTTCTTAAATACTTTTTAAATACAAAGTATTTATAATTATTTTTATATTTTTTTCAGTTATAACTTTATATTATATATAAAGTAATATATATTATTTAGTATAAATATTAAATATATATAAAAAATAGTATAAATATTATATATAAAAAATAGTATAAATATTATATTAACGAGCTCGTGTAGACTCGTGAGCAGACTCGAGCTCGATAAGTGAAGCTCGTGCTCAGGCTTGTTTATTAAATGAGCTTAGTTTTAGGCTCGAAATCAGGCTCGGGCTCGTCTAAGGTTGGCTCGATCGAGCTTTTTAACAAGCCAATCTCGAGCTGATCGGAACGGGAACTAGTTGAACACTATTTGTAATCAACGTGTGAAAGCTCATTTGGTGTCGATATGAATGGGTTATCACAGTTTTTCCCACTTTTTGTTGATATTTACTACTAATAATTAAAATACTAACTATCACTACCAAACAGAAAATCACTATAAGACTATTAAGAGTCAACTAACATGAGAATATGCCATTTAAATCATCCTTTTCAAGGTGGCCAACAAGATTGCAACAAACTGTAACATCCCGAAAATTCTAAAAATAATAATATAAATTAGAGTTAAGTGTCATTTTAGTACCTATGGTTTATTCAATTACGCAACTTTAATACCAATTTTGAATTTATTGCAAATGGCTACTTTAGGTTTCTAAAACGTGCCATTTTAATACCTTTTTCTAACCTCGTTTATTTTTGTTCGTTAAGTCGGGGGTAAACTAGTAATTTCAAATATATTTATCATAAACTCAAAAAAATGGGTGCCTAGACTCGAACCCGGGTCTGAAGACTAACCAAAGTTGCAACAAGAAATGAAGAAACCACTCTAGCAAGTGGCACAGTTACTTTCAAACTAGTTCTGAAAATGTTTATAATACATGTGTAAATGAACCCAAATCCTCATAAACCCTAGAAATGAAATCCTCAAATTGACCGAAATCGTCATCTGTCAATGTGATTTGACAGAGGGCTTTTGTTCTCTACATAAGGACTAGGAATAAATTACCCGATAAGTGGACGGATTGATGTCAGTTGACTAGTTCAAGTATCGTCGATGGCGAGTTTCAAGATGATCACAGAGTTGATGTTTGGGGGAATTGAGCATATGAGTGAGTTCGCAATCATCGAATGAGTGATTTTGGGTGTATTTATTTGGCTAAATCAACAATAACATGTCTAATTTGATTTGGTTTTAATGCAGGTTTCAAGTTAATAATACTGATTAAAACCGAATTAACTCGAGCCAAAGATTAGGAGATAGTCGTGATGCGTTATGATTGCGAAATAGAAAAGAATTAATGCTGTGGACTGGTCTTGCGAACTGTTTGGAGTTGGCCGGAAAAACAACCAAGCTCGCCGGCGTCGAGATACGATCGGAAAGACGGGAAAGAAACTGGGTTGGATTTTTTTTTTGAAAATTGCACAAAGGTCCCTTTACTATCAAAGGAGTTTATTTTTAATTCATATTGTTCAACCTTATATTTTTTTGTAAATAAAATAAAGGAAATTACTAGTTTACCCCTAACTTAACGGATGAAAATAAATGGGGTTAGAAAAAAGTATTAAAATAGCAAGTTTTAGAGACCTGAAGTAGCCATTTGCAAAAAGTCCAAAATCGGTACTAAAGTTGCGTAATTGAACAAACCACAGGTACTAAAATGACACTTAACTCTATATATTATTTATTTATGATGGGGAACGTTTACTTGATTTGGTAGAGAAATAGTAAAATAATAAAGATGGGTCAAGTGGGCTAATTAGATGAAATTAATTATGGACCAAGAAGGATAGATGGGCCTTAGGTCCATGGGCTTAAGAGAGTATAAATACCCCTTAAACACTAATCCTTTCCATTATTATCTCTACACCATAGCCTACACCTTGGAAAACACGCACAAACCTTATCCTAAAACCCGAGCCAAGATCCGAAGACGAGAACCCGAGCTTGTTGGTGCTAGATCGTCGTGACGAACCAAAACAACATCAAGGCTTAACCGTGTTCGTAGTTCGACTCGTTTAAGGTACGTTTATAGTTAGAAATCATTCGTATAGGTTCGGTTTGATTTGGGAAATCATAGATCTGTGTTAGTTTGTTATAAACGAACCCAAAACAACAAATATTACTGGAAATGATTAGCATTTGATAGGCTAATTGTTAACCTAAAAGAACCCGTAACCTATATGCCTAAATCGCACCCCCTTAAACATCGATGTTAGGCCGATTTGATGGTTGGGGTTTGTAGGCGCTGGTCAGACGATTCCGTTGATACAAAAATCGTGATATTTGGTTAAGAAACGAAGGTTTAATTGCAGATCTAAGATCTGTTGACTATTTGCTGTTCTTGACGATTTTGACTTTGACCCTTGAGTCAAAGTCTGGATAAGAACTATTGGTGATTCGTTATGGGTGATTCTTTAGCTAGTTCGTTATGGGAGCTTAGCGAATCAGAGGGTGATTCTTTACCCAATTCGTTAAGGGCAAAGTAGCGAACTAGGAGTTTAATATAAAGACATAATGATCCCTGGACTTTGAAAATAATTATATAATTACATAACAGCCCTTGGAGTTTGGCAATTTATGAAAGATGCCTTTAAAGGTTAACGAGTAAAGGATAACTAACCGGGTAATGGTTTAATGAAGTAAAACCGGCTTAGACGCGTAAGACTAATTAAGTAACAACGAGAATGGCTAGAGTAGTATTTGATATTCCATTATTAAACAATTAGACGCGCACAGCCCGAGAAGGAGTAACCAGTAGCTGTAGAAGTAACCGAGTTCAGGTGAGTTTCTAGCCCCATTCCTTGTTATGTTTTTCAGGGCTGTGTGCATACTCGATGTGATTAGTTAATACACTTATCCTAAGTGATAAGTGTATGCCATATATGTATTATGTGTAATGTATGAATGATTTCTTGACGGTACATGAACGATCTTCGGAATTGCATGTACTGTCCAGAAATGGATTGATGTTATATGTATGTTGTAAGATGAATATTTAATGATGTACGTACGTATGAAACTTACCGTTTTTGCATATAGAATAGTAGGACATTGAGGGCACCGGACCCTAATAATATCCGAGGATGGAGGGCACCGGACCCTAATAATATCCGAGGATGAAGGGCACCCGACCCTAATAATATCCGAGGATGGAAGGCACCGGACCCTAATAATATCCGAGGTATGTAGGGCGAAATGCTCTTTATAACGTAAGGATAGTTATGATTATATATATATATGAAAACAATGATGGTCATGTTAAGTATGTAATGTGTACCTTCGGGCACGTATATGTGTATGTAAAGTATGATATGTGATTAACTAGAACTCACTCAGCGTAGCTGACTTTTAGTATGCACGCAGGTATATATGTTTATCGGGAAGGCATGAAGACGGCACGTGGCATGGATTGAACGGCTGGCATCTGATGATAGAAGAAAATAAGTTTTAAAAATAATGTTTTATGATATCGTTTTAAAGAAAAGATCGAATGTTTTGTAACGAATGATTGACGTTTTATATTCCGCGAAAGTTTTAATTAACTCCGATTTATAAGAACTGTGTTTATGAGTAAATCCAACGTTAAAGTAGGGCTACCGGGTTCGGGGCCTTACAAGTTGGTATCAGAGCAAAGTTCGAGAGATTTAAGCATCCTACATGCTTAGACTCGAACAGAGAATGGGATTTTAGTAAGAAAAGAAAGAAGATACCAGTTCAAGATAGCCATGTGTCACTCAAGCAAGCTCAGCAACGGTAAAGTATATGGTTAAATAATGTGTAAGATGTTAGCTTAATTGTTAAAGGAAGGATTTGGGTATGTTAGGGATAGGATTAATCGATTTTGATGGATTATCTGTTTAAAGTAGAAACTAGCCAAGTGAAATCAAAAAGGGAAGTATGTAGAACCTGAGGAGTAATTCAAATAGTTAATTACACTTGATCAACGTCATTAACTACTTACCTTACGAATCATGTGCTAAATAATTCCTAGAGTGATAACGTTTGTGTTTTCCTTTAGAATACGATGGCTGGAGCAAGAAGGTTTGTTGGTAAGGGAGGTCACACTGGACGTCCTTGTGGGCCACGTGCTGTCCGGGAGCCTTCTGAAGAACTAGTTACTACCACGAGAAAGGAGAAAAGTGAAACTCTGCATGGACCAAGCAGCGATGAAGGGTATCAGCTGGATCCTGTTGTTCAATTTGCCATTTCTTACGCTGTAGCTGCTGCAGAGAAGAAATTTCGTCCTGAAAAGTCTGCTGAAAGCCATGGAAGGGCCACCGAGAAGGCAGGGGAAGACGGTAAGAAGGGTGATGATAATAAGGGAGGAGCGAAAGGGACCAAAAGATCTGCAGGTGTCGTGGAGTATGCGGGAAAAAAGATACCAAAGGTTGCAGGAAAGGAAACATGCAAAGTGTGCGGGAAGATGCACCTAGGAGAATGCAAGGCTGGTTCAAACCAGTGCTACCGATGCGGGAAGAAGGGGCACGTAACTCGTGATTGCACCGAGGATCAGAAATGTCACAGGTGTGGTAAGTCGGGTCACTTAGCTAGAGATTGTAGGGGAACAATAACGGCGGAAGGAACAATGAGAGATGAGTTCCCGATCTGTGGAAAATGTGGGAAGAAACACTCGGGAGAGTGCAGAATGGGACTAGGTGTGTGCTACAGGTGTGGAAAAGCAGGACACCTCTCTTGGGAGTGCAAGGATCACCATATGTGTCACAACTGTGAAGAACGTGGACACCTAGCAAGGGACTGCAGAAAACCGAAGGAAGGGCGTGAGGCGGAGAAGAATGCTTGAGGTTTAACAGTTTTCTCTGCATGCTTGGAAAATATCATTCAAGAAGGCTAGCTACTAGCCATAAGTTTACTTTATGTTTGACTTATTAATGACTCTATGTGTGTTATTTTATATTGAAGTTTAGACTCGTGTTTATTAATTATGATATGAACTGTTTTGAATGCATGTTGATTATGATAAGTAGATGTGTTGTATAGAGCGTCATCTTAGGAGTTAGCGTTATTATATAACACAAGATTTCTTGAGAAGACGAGACGAGACTTGGTACATCGAGGGTCTCATGGACAAGCTACCTTAATAGCTAAAACACATGATCATCACTCGATGACTACAAGTCGGGAGTAAGAAGAGTAAGCCAGAAATCTTAGGTGATTCAATAAAGTGCGTAAATATAGAAGTGTTCCCTATGCAAGGAATAAGTTAGGTTTTGGGGACGAAACCTCTTTAAGGAGGGAAGACTTGTAACATCCCAAAAATTCTAAGAATAATATTATATATTATTTATTTATGATGGGGAACGTTTACATGATTTGGTAGAGAAAAAGTAAAATAATAAAGATGGGTCAAGTGGGCTAATTAGATGAAATTAATTATGGACCAAGAAGGATAGATGGGCCTTAGGTCCATGGGCTTAAGAGAGTATAAATACCCCTTAAACCATAATCCTTTCCATTATTATCTCTACACCATAGCCTACACCTTGGAAAACACACACAAACCTTATCCTATAACCCGAGCCAAGATCCGAAGACGAGAACCCGAGCTTGTTGGTGCTAGATCGTCGTGACGAACCAAAACAACATCAACGCTTAACCGTGTTCGTAGTTCGACTCGTTTAAGGTACGTTTATAGTTAGAAATCGTTCGTATAGGTTCGGTTTGATTTGGGAAATCATAGATCTGTGTTAGTTTGTTATAAACGAACCCAAAACAACAAATATTACTGGAATTGATTAGCATTTGATAGGTTAATTGTTAACCTAAAAGAACCCGTAACCTATATGCCTAAATCGCACCCCTTAAACATCGATGTTAGGCCGATTTGATGGTTGGGGTTTGTAGGCGCTGGTCAGACGATTCCGTTGATACAAAAATCGTGATATTTGGTTAAGAAACGAAGGTTTAATTGCAGATCTAAGATCTGTTGACTATTTGCTGTTCTTGACGATTTTGACTTTGACCCTTGAGTCAAAGTCTGGATAAGAACTATTGGTGATTCGTTATGGGTGATTCTTTAGCTAGTTCGTTATGGGAGCTTAGCGAATCAGAGAGTGATTCGTTAGCTAGTTCGTTATGGGAGCTTAGCGAATCAGAGGGTGATTCGTTAGCTAGTTCGTTATGGGAGCTTGGTGTTGGGCGTAATTTCCATTGGGCCGACTCATCGAGCCTATGATGAGTTGGTGTCTTGTTTATCAAGTTGAGCATGTGACTTGGTTTACATGGAATAAATTACTTGGTGAACAAGTCGAGCAAATGACTTGGACAACAAGGAATTTATTTATTAATTATTGTTTAAATATGTTTTTACTAATTAGTGTTTGAGTACGATAAGGAGTTTGTATTCTAGTCTAATTAGGTTTTCATGTTTAAACTAGTATATATACCCGAGCTTGTGGGTTATATCTGTTGAGAGTTACGAGATTTGAGTATTGTAATTTTTCGAGCTAATGAAAGTTACAAGGATCGAGCATATGATCTAAATTCCGTTATTGTGTTTATCGATCCTGATCACCAAACTTCAGCGATTTCTTCTTTAAGGCTCCCGGCGGCCTGTAATGTAATACAAAACAACCAGTACTAGTTTCAACAGTTGATGAAGAATTAATATGTGTAAGTTAAAAGACTTACAGGTGCCATGATTTCTTCGTTGAAAATATATCTGTACATGCAGTAACATGAAGGTATATATGTAAGTAGTAATTCATATTCCAAATATCCACAAGTTGAAAAGCAATGCCAATAGTTCAAACACAATATCAAACACCCTCATGATGACTGTACAGGCCTATACAGCTCGTATTGGGCTATACATGCCGTATAAGTGTATGACACGATTTAATGATTAAAAACTAATTATCGTTATAGTGAATATGAATAATCATCAACTTATGAACAAAAACCAACCAAGTTATTATACTAACATTAATATATATATAACCATATTAATTAGAATCAATATAACAATAATAAATCATAGATAGTGAAGAACCTTCAAAACCGTACAAACTCAAACCAAACCGAACGGAACAATCGTCCTTTGTTTTAAAACCTCGTATTATAAGTTTATAACTCCCAGCCGTACGTCATCTTGTTTTTACTCTTATTTATTTTTTTTTATCTTATTTGGTTACCGAGCACGTTTTACTAAACAAGCCCAACTTCAAGAATGTTAAAAAGACTTTTATTCAACAACTATTACATTTACGTGTATTTGGTTGGTGTAGGTTAAGTTTGTTACGATACTCATATTGAATTGAAAGATTATTCCGTCAATGCGTAAGCCAGTAGTAGCAACACTCGTATAGCTTATGATGAAAAGAAAATTAACATAGTGAAAAAACAAATACGACTTGTAATAAAAAGCGATATGAATTTGGTTGGTATAGGTGACCTTCGTTACGGTACTTATATTATTGTTAGTAAATGTCCAACAATACTCGTATTGCTTACAATAGCAAAAAAAAAAAGGAAAATGATAAAAAGTGGGATCGTCATCAACCAATTCGTTAATTGGGATGACATCAACCAAAAGATGATAATTGGGATTGATAAAAACCAATACATAATTAGATAATTTATAATCTGTAAGACATGTGTCATGTTTTACATGGATCTATATTACGCTCTTTTTAATTTAGAATCGAGCCGTCGCAACGAACCGAACAGTGTAGATATCTTTTTTTCAGCTAAATAGTCTTGTCGCGTAGTGCGGTCCTACATACTAGTTATATATTAAACTGATATAAATTTAGTTATATATTAAATTGATATCAACTATAACACGTGCTTTACTAACCGTCCAAGCTTCTATGGTAGCTTCGAATCTGTTTTATATCTTAGTGGTAGGGTATTATCGTTATGAAGAAACAAAACTCACTTTGGAGTCGTTAGAGATATGCATTTGTCTGAAGGATCACTTGGACGCAGTGTATCGTATACAAGACCAAACAAACCTCGAAGACGAATTGCAATTGAATGACCCATTCACGAAGAATAGGTGGAGGAAGGACTGTCTTCCGGCCTATTAGGTGAAGAAGACGATGATGAGAACATAATATGAAGATGATTGAAGAATTAAGTTGATAATGAAGAAATGAAGACGATTAAAAACGATCATGAATAATTGAAGACGATTAAAATAAAGTGTATTTTATTTAAATAATTTTAATTTGTTTGAACATGCTCCTACCCGATATTGATAATAAATTAAAAAAAAAAAGAAATTTTATTTTTATTTTAATGTTACTGTCGTTTAAAATTAATCGAGTTCAAACTTAAAATTAAACAACATTCAGCCTTAAAATTAATGGTCGATTAAGAATTTAAAACCTCTAGACAAGGGAGGAGTTGATGGATGAAAAATGCAATGAAACCCCCCATCCCCATCCATTTAATTAAACAAAAATACACATATATCCAAAACATGTTTACATTCTAAAATTCTTCTATATTCGACTCATCGTATATATTCATAATATACACTTCCACTCGCAAACATATTAAAACATAAGATATGGGTGAATAATGAACACTCAAATATGGGGTTTCAGTTTAGATTCCGTATAATTTGGAGCAAGGAATTTTGTTTTATTAGAGCAACAACTTTCTTTTAATCTTTTTTGTACTCTAAACCCTGGTGTTCAAAGATTTTGTCTTTGTCAATTAACCACCACCCCACTGTTGATGAGATTCCGCAAAAGTGAACACTTATGTTATAATTTGAGCATGTAATAGGGGATGTGAACGCTTTTTAAATGGATAAGGTAGGAGAATGAGGATGGCTGATAAAATGTAGATGTGTTTTTTTTTTTTATGTTTTTGGTATTTTCCACTTAAATTTATTTTATGTTTTTGGTATTTTTTTTCCTTAAATTTAAAAATGGGGAATGAATGTGTACGCTCTTACACAAATAGCCCTTCGTGGTTTGTACAAATTTTAATTTTTGTCTTCAAGTATGACTAATTACTTTTGCACTGGTAGCACCATAGGTTCTCAAAAATGAAAGGACATTTACTTTACTTTGATTGTTAAATGGTTGTAAAATAAATAAAATACCTCTACTGCTCTACACATTAAAAAAAGCCTGTAATTATGTCGCTTCTAACGGGCCAAACAAGTAAAAAGCCACAAAACACGCTTACAAATGCTTGAAACGTTTACTCGCGACAACCCCAAATTTCCTGTAAGCTTAAACGACCAAAATCAAAGCCCCTGGCTGTTTCCATTGGACTCGCCCTCGAAACGGCTTTTAATTGCCAAGCAACAACCAAATAAACCTATAAATACGAGTGTTCTTGCTCATTTTTAGAGACATTACTCACCAAATCATTTTGAAGCAGTCTAAAAAGGTTTTAAAAAGTGTTCTTCTCAATATGGTTTTAATTCAAATTTCAGATTATTTTATGTAGAGAATTTTGAAAAGTGATATAGCTACAAGTCGAAACAAGAGTAAATTGGTTCAGACCCATTTTGGTTAGGTCAGCGCTTAGAATAATACGCTTGCCTCATGCACCTCTAAAAACATAGACCTAGTTTAACTGGTTTGGGGCTTCTTATGACAACTTAACCATGACCGTAAGTTCAGAAACCTATAAACACTGGTCAGCAATCAGCATTTATTGATACTTTACACCTAGAAAATGGATACTTCAATTGTGAACTGTGCTGATAAACACGACTGACTTTTAACGACCAAACCAACGAGAAACAAAAGCAAAATCCAGAAAAACAAGTAACATTATACCACTCACTGATCTCCAAATTAAGATACACAATTGACTTCAAGACACATTCCTAATTGTTCATAAACAAGAACCATGACAAAGTACCTATTTAATAAAACGACATATTGCAGAACACTTACCCAACCGACACGTAAATCTGAATGTAAGAGACCACAATTTGACAACAGGAATCACAAACCAGAGTAACTTGATAACCAGCAGCAACAGAAACAAGACGACATGACTGACTTTCAGACCCAAACTGAGCAACAGCTGACCAACTCACTGGAACATTAGATAAATACACATTATTAAAAAAGGATGACATAAGTTGTATTTTTATCTATAAACAAAGGCATTAGGATTGTAATTTTAATTTTATGCTTAATTTGATTATTATCACTCTAGAGTCGGTTTACCTCTTGACGATAAACTACTGAGAGAAATGGAAAATCTCTCAAATGTTAACCAACGCTGTTTTACTCATTATTTACTATTTTTGTTTACTTACATCACAAAATCATATCTGAAGCTTATCAGACTAAGACTAAGATTATAAACTGATGAGAAACATAATTGGTAATAGATGATAAGCTGTAAATGATTAAAAAAAATTGTTTATTTATATGCAAGACGGCTCCAAGCAGGCAACAATAGAACATTTTAAAGCAAACAACGAACAATTGGATTAAGTACTTGACAAAACAGACCTGATCATTATTTTCTTCATTTGTAGGTGAATTCTGGGATTCTGGTTTTTCTGCACCGCAATTCTGTCTGTTACATTTGGTCCTAAAAGGGTAATTTATGTTGTTACATTTCTCACACTTCCAGCTTCCCTCGGGCGTGTCTGTTTCTGCAACAAAAACAGGTACATAAATAAATCAGAAATAAAAAATTAAAACCGGTTTGGACTGTAAAAGTAAAACCAGATCCTTGAACCGAAGGTTGGGCTGATTAGTGACTGGCAGGCCGGATAAAACCGGTACCAGTCCTAATCAGCTGAGTTTAGAACCATTTCCGGTCTTGGACCCTTTTGTCATTGAGTACTTACTGGCACTCTTGCTTGGCTTTGCAGTCTGCATACTAACACCCTATCAAAGTATAAACTTCAGTAGTTAGTGATACAAAACATAAAACATTGTCCAAAATGCTTTAATGTGCCAAAAATAGAACGCATATAAAGACAACATATCAAACCTGAAATATTGGCTTAGGTGTGCTGCATTTCCTCATGTTACAAACGGTTCTAAAAGAAAAATTGACATTTCCACATTTTGGGCATTCCCAGTCGTTTTCTCGAGCTCCATCTGAAAATTGAAACAATGACAAACAGATCATTATACACCATCACAAATCACAATATTATAAGCTTCAAAGCATAAAAAAGTTGGATGTGAAATACCTTTCTTTTGAGATGTCTCTTCTGGGAAAAATCCAGGCTTTGGTCCCTATTGAGTTTCAAGAATCAGACAATCAATCAAAACTTATCAACACATGCTATGATCTTAGACCACTAACGAAACGGGGTACATATCCGGTTTATATATTTGAGGTCAATGAAAAATAACAGTTACATCCCTAGCAAGATAAAGACATACCATAGCAGTCTGGCCAATCGGCAAACGCAAACCAAGTTGGTCCATCAGCTGAGGCAAACCATAGATACCACCTGTACAGAAACATGTATTACTGATAAACGCAATATGTCATAAAAACACATTGATAGAAAGTAGAAACAATGAAGTACCAGAATAAGGTGGCGTGCCAGAAATTTGCAGAGGTCGATAGGGGTTGCCTGCAGCAAGGCGATTGTTGTAGATGTAAGGATAGGTAGAACCACCAGACAATGGAGCCTCGTAAGGCGGCATAGATGTTGCATTAAGCAGAGATGCACCATAAGGTGGAACACCCACATACATTGAAGCGGGTGCAGCGGCCCCAGTATAAGCAGAAGACGAGGTGTAACCCTGTGGGGTCATCATTTGCCTTGGAGCAGATTTCTGCAATATCACAATTTGGTTAAAAGATTATATTAAAACAAAGATGACAATGTGATTGTGCAACTTATTGTGCAACTTACTGAATTATGATCGGCTGGCCTAGGTTGTGTACAGTTACTCATGTTGCAAGTTGTCCTAAATGAAAAATTGACATTTCCACAGCTGGCACAGGTCCAGTCATCTTCTCTACGGCCACCTGAAATCATATAAATCTCCAATAAATACCAGAACTTAAAGTTTCACACTTTGATATAACTCCAAGAAAATTTTAATATAAAGCCGGATCACTTCTACATTACACATGCAAGTGCAAATACCACCGAAGAGTGTCACCTTTAACAAAGTAAGAGTATTGGTGCCTTTCAAAAAGTTTGACAGAAGAATTTTCTCTGTATAAATAGTTGATGCCTTAAAAGTAACAGCTAAGGGTTCTTTGAAAGCTTGAATTACATATATATTATATAAGATCTGAAAGTGGAGCAAAATGAGTTCAAAGTTAGAACCAATTAATCATCAAATGCATTGCTAACCCCTTAAAACAACATCCCAGTTTATGTTAACATTAAGATGAGTAAAGAGATGCCGGAAATGCTTATTAAAACTGCAAATGCTTTTTAAATAAGCAGAAGCAAATAATCAGCTGGAGCCAAGTGCAATGCGTGAGATATCGTTTGTGTTTGCATCTTATGTAACAACAGACAATAATAAGATACTCAGTTATTTTAGTGTTCACCAATTCTGTGCATCAGGATTTGGAGAGGTAAAATGATCAGAATCAGATAACCAGTTTGAATACGAAATCACAGCCACCTACCCAAATTGCTTATTTCGTCCTCATACAAACAGATGATCATAGGGTTTTTTTCACATAGAATACCGATGTACTTTCTCATTTGTATCTTTTGTGCTGCGGGTCAAAGATCTTTTAGTCCTGTTTGGGTCATTCAGTAACTTGAAAGCTAGGTAAGCAATCCAAAACATTGAGCTGGTATGGTAATGTGTCTCTTTCTTATTTATTTAGCAGCTTTGATTTTTCTAAGCATTCATGTAGCATTTTCAAACAAGATTTTAAAATAACAAAAAAAGATCGCATCAACGTTTTAAATAACAAAAAATGTAAATTGATCAAGAAAACGACACATCACCATGTCAACTCAGCATTTTTACCTGGTTTCTGATGACCCAAACATGACAAAAAGACATTTTATAATGACCACGACTTCATGAGGCACAAAAATTAGTAAAGTGTCCCATTTGAGACAGATGAGAAAGAACATTGGTATTAAATGTAAAAGAATCATAACTATAAGCAGTTTTCCGCTATCCAAACAATCAAAAAGTGTGTCAAAACACAATGCGCATATAAGCAACCCCCCCCCCCCCTTTTAAAAATTGTAAAGGAATGAGCTAAAGGTATATTGAGTGCAGGTAGCCCTTCGATGAAGTCTATTGATGTGTTATAGACATAAATTTGGGAGTGTGTATGGGTTGTAGCAAGCCTGTCAAAGCAACATTTTAATTTTTTTGTTCTTTTGACACACGCTGCATTCTTCTCTTATAAGTTAGGAATCTGGCGTAACAAGTTAGGCCTTGGAGTGTTGTTATCGTTTTGTAAAAAAATGATGTATCATGTGAGGAAAATACGTCAATTTCTTACAAAAAAAGAGTTGAACAATCCAAGGCCCTACCTTGTTACCCTAACTTATAACAGAATGCAGCGTGTTTCAAAAGCAAACAACGAAAATGCTGCTTTGACAGACAGGCTTCCTACAACCCTTAGCCGCTCTCAACTTTATGTCCTTAACACATCAATGGACTTTTTTTTCAGAGGGCTACATGCACTCAGGTGTTTTTGCATTGTGTTTTCAAAATAAATGGATTACTAGCAACTATATATATATATATATAATATATATCAATAAGAAATGAGCTACAAAAACTAAATGAAAAACATGTAAAATAAAAGAGCAAGTATCTAGCATTTAATATCAACATACCATCGGTCCTAGCACGTTTGACGGCGGACGAGTTCCTGTTATCAACCTGCAACCACAACACAAACAAAATAATCCAATTGATCATCAAATTCAAAATATTCATAATTAAGCCCTAATAATTGATATTTTATCAATTCATATTGATTAACGTGTTACACATCAATCAAACAACGATTCGAGTGGTGAATTAGACACTAATTATAAAAACGATTGGCACAAACCCTAACGGATCATATCTATCATATTCGATCGAACAAATGAACGATTAAAAGCAGATCAATTCGTAATAGGATTGAAATCGGATGAATTGGAGTTTGATTTCACCTGAGACATGACGACGACGAGACGGAGGTGAAATTCGTCGTGACGGAGCAGACGATCCGATGAGAATGAATGAGAGGCTCTGTCTGTGTGTTGAGCTACAATGGATTATTGTTATTATTATTGGGTCACGTCAAGTGTTGCAATGGCCCATAATAATAATATTCTAAACTAGCCCAAATGCCTTCTAGACTCTTCGATAGAGGTAGAGCCATAGAGATAGAGGTATGGATAAGGCAGACTCCTCAACCGGAACCGACCCTATCCATAGGGTATGGATAATGTATGTTTTCTGAGCTCAATACCCGTACCCGGAACCGTATCCGATTTATACCCGTAAATATCCGAAACCGGTCATACCCATACCCGGTTATACCCGATACCAATTTTCAAATAGCTGAAATAATACAGGAGTTTTAATAGTATATTTTTATGTTTACTTCACAACTTTTATGTTAAAGTTTTTTATATTGCATATTATTAAGTAAATAATTTGTATTTAAGTGGATTTATGGTTTTTGTAATATAGTTTAATTGTTTTTATAAATTACAAAGCAAATATAAATTTTAAACAAATTTAAAAATGAATAAAAAAAGTTACAAATTCAAAACCGGGTATTAATATCCGGTCGTACCCGGACACATACCCAGTTTCAATACCCGATTATACCCGAACCCGATCATACCCTACCCGGGTACATAGGGTTGAGTTTTTCTCCTCAACACCTACCCGAACCCTACCCGATTTCTCTCAATACCCGATTTTTCAATACCCGATCATCCCTGAAACCGGTCCATACCCGAACCGGGGTATTAGAAAAAACCCGATTTGTGCACCTCTACATAGAGGTGCACAAATAAGTTTTTTTTTACCCGGAACCAGTTTCGGATATGGGAAAAAGAAGTCAAAATCGGGTCAGATAGGAATCATTTTCCGGGTATAGTCTGGTATTTGGCCGGGTTTCCCAGGATTTTTTCAAGTTTCGGGTAGTCGGGCCAGGTTTTAACCGGGTATTTCTAGTTCCGGGTACGGCTCCGGAGAGAAATCTCATACCATGTCGTACCCGCGGTCGGGTACGAGTAGGAACCGGTTCCAAAATTGGGTATTTTGTGCACCTCTACATAGAGGTGCATGAACTGGGTATTTTGTAGGAACCGGTTCCAAGTATGGTAAACAAAAGTCAAAACTAGGTTTGGTAGGAACCGGCTCGGGTATGGTGGGGTATTTGATTGTGTTTTTGAGTAAGGTCGGGTTGGGTTTTGGCTGGTAAAGGTGGAACCGGTTCCAGCGAGTCCGGGTTGGGTACAGGTCGTAGGAGAAACCCAATACCAATTCGTACCCGCAGGTTGAGTACGGGTAGGAAGTTAGGAACCGGCTCCGGGTGTCGAGTCCGGAATCGGGTATTTGTGCATTGGGTTTGGATCTAATAGGTTTGGTTTAAATTCGGCTTTGACTTTGTTGACCAAATCCAATCATATTCTACTCCTCTATTAAAAGAAAATAATTGTGACACGCGTTGATTTGTCATTAAACCTCATATATATCTCTTTTCCCTCGAAAACTAAAATATTAATTGACCATAATATATGTTATAAATCAATAATTATTCACTTTCCTTTTACACCCAATTTGTATTATGTTTATACATTTTTATAAAAATAAATATTAACATATTATGTATGTTACTATATATTCCAAAATACTTGGTGAAATCTAAAAAATTAACAAGAAACCATGTTTGTTAAAGATTGAAAAAAATATAATTTCAAATGTTTATCATTAACAAGTTATATTATATTGTTAAATATTGTAAAAAACAAAACTCGAATATGATTTCATTTTACAAACACTTTTTTTAATCATTAACTTATAAATATATGTTTAAAAGGCGATCCATTTTTATAAAATTAATTAATTTATCTATTATTGTTATTATTATTATTGTAAAATGTCATATAAATTTATAAATTATAATATATGCTTTAAATCTATTTATTTAGTTTTTCGGTTAATTTAGTAAACTATATATATGTTAAATTGTAAGGATATATACCAATCACTATCATATATAACAAAGTTTATCATAATTAATTTCTATGTTTTTTTAGAATAACGTGTCATTTTCGTCCTTATGGTTTGGCAATTAATAGAAATTTAGTCCAAAAAGTTTATTTTTTACATATGTATCATCCATGTTTCACAATTCTTGCCAATTACATTCAAATCAGTAACTATGTTGAATTTAATCGTCAAGTCAAGGGTAGACATGATTTTTTCACTCTATTTTTATTATAAATTATAATACTTATTTCAGTGAACTATGGCTTTTGTCCATGTGGTTTATCCAAATCTGCAGTTATAGTCCAGTAGTTTCAAATTTGCAATTCTGGTCCCTATGGTTCGTTTCTGTCACACCCCTATATAAGGCCTAGGCGTGTGACTCAATAGTTGGTACCACAGGTATAAATAAATCAGAGTTGCGTTCATTTTGTGGAAGACTTATAATTTACAAGGATCGAAAGTGAAACTTTATATAAAAGTTGGGATTATAAACACCTGCTTTAAAGTTACAAAAGATTTATGTGTTTTAATATTTACAAAAACCATCACGTTTATATATGAAGTTACAAAAAGTAATCCGATCCATCGGATATGTCAATAGCACTTCGAAACTCCAAGTGCTAATCTTGTTCATCTGCAAAATGTAATAAAATACGTCAGCAACGAATGCTGGTGAACACGCTGACGCAAAAATATTTCTTTTACTTAATTACCCCTCGAGACTACGCCTACCTCGGCCCAACGTGGCTTAGGAATAACCAAGTCAAATAACACATTATAAACTAGAGCCTCTACACTAGGTCACCTCACGAAACACCGCAGCGTTCGACTTCAATTAAGTACCCGTAAATATACACATAGGGTCGTACTCCCTGCAGCGGAGCATTCTACGACCAAGGGTGGTGCGATCATGCCCATACATCGCATAGTACCACCTCTGTAAGGATCCAGATATATGTATACCACAGCCTGAGGGCTAGGTTCATACCCATAGCTATAACGGTTTTAGGAACACATAGTTCCTTGTAAACAATTTCAAATAACAAGTTGACACATTTTGAAAACAAGTTTAAAAGTTTGGGGGCGCATTCACCTTGTCTCTTTAGGATCGGCTTCACTCACCGTCCAAGGGTCTTTCCCTTTTCTTTACCTCAAACCTATAGTTACGAGTGTAAATGTTTGTTAGTCGGATACATGATCCGGCTTAAGACCTTTAGTCTTATATCTCAATCCTCGATTGAACCTCTAGTTCAATTCTTTATTTACTTGAAAACCTCTTGTTTAAAAGTAAATTTATAAACCTTTAGTTTATATGAAAACCCGACGTTTCTTCTTCTCCAAGAAACGTAATCTTTTATTATTTAAGAATACTCTTATTCAATAAATAATAAATTCATAACAAAGAATACATTCATATATACTTACACACATATATATATGTTTATTCAATACTCATTCATTTCTTTGTCATGTTTTCTTTTCGTTTACCGAGGTATCGAGTATACCCTCGACTTAAGATCTAAGCCTTGAATATAATATTCAATTATATTGAATTCAACATTACGCCTAACCTCAAATGGCGTAGGGAGATCTAGGGACTTGAGCAACACTTCGACACCGCTTCTCTTTACTCGACACGCAAATCGAGAATTGCCAAATCTTCAATACTTGTGGATACGAACCTTGAGAACTAATACCGTCTTGGTTGTATGAGGGTGGGGAGTGGTATAGACCTTCAAGGAAACTTTGATACACATTCGAGGGTCGTGGCACGTTTATCGAGGAAACAAGGCACGTTTATCGAGGCAAATCGGATATACGAACTTGGGATTGTAGTGAGATGTTAGAGAGAGAGTTGAGAACTCAATTTTGGTGTGCCAAGTGAAGACCCCGGACCTTACTATTTATAGACGAAATTTTGGTCCCCATCGTGGTACGCGATGGGCTTCTAGGCACCCATCGCGTACCGCGATGTAGCTCAGGTGAGTCACCCATATAGGCCTGCCACGTGTCGACACATGGCAGACGTCGCGACACATGGCGACAGTGTTGCCACGTGGTGACACGTGGCAGCACCTAGTGCCACCGTGTGCAACGTGGCACACGTGTCACAACCTGTCAGACTCCCCATTGCGGTACGCGATGGGGTTCTCTTCTGACTCATCGCGTAGCGTGATGGGTCAGGAAAATAAATTTTTCATTTTTAACCCTCAAGTTTATATTTTGGTAAATTTTAGTCCCTACACTTTGGAAAGTTGATACTTCGAACTCGAATATTTCAGGACGTTACATCCTCCCCACCTTGAAACAAATCTCGTCCTCGAGATTGCTTTACTCAAACAAGTGTGGGTATTTTCTTTTCATTTCTGATTCGAGTTCCCAAGTATATTCGGGCCCTCTACGTGAGTCCCATTTAACTTTCACTATTTTCAATGTCTTTCTTTTTAATTTCTTGGTTTTCGAATCTTCGATTTTTATTGGACGTTCTTCGAATTTCAAATTTTCGTTTATTTCTATGCCTTTCAATGGCATCGCCAAAGTTTCATCAGTTAAACACTTACGCAGATTCGAAATATGGAATACATCGTGTATTCCTTGCATTTACTTGGGCAGTCGCAAACGGTATGCAACAGTGCCGATTGGTTCGAGTACCTCAAAAGGTCCAAGAGTTGACTTCCCTTTCTTACCGAAGCGAACAATGCCTTTCCAAGGAGAGACTTTTAATAATACTTTGTCACCGACTTGAAATTCTAACGGCTTACGACGAATATCGGCGTAGCTCTTTTGGCGATCGCGCGTCGTCTTAAATCGTTCTCGTATTTGGAGAACCTTGTCGGTTGTTTCTTGGACTATCTCAGGTCCAGACAATTGATTTTCTCCGGTTTCAAACCAACACACGGGCGTTCTACACTTTCGACCATATAACGCCTCAAATGGTGCGGCTTGATCACTTGCGTGATAACTATTATTATACGAGAATTCCATTAGGGGTAAGTGGTCGTCCCAACTTCCTCCTAAGTCTATCACACAAGCACGGAGCATATCTTCCAACGTTTGAATAGTCCTTTCGCTTTGCCCATCAGTTTGTGGATGATAGGCGGTGCTAAGGTTCAATTTCGTACCAAGAGCTTGTTGGAAGCTTTTCCAGAAATGAGACGTAAAACGACTGTCTCGATCAGATATTATAGACATCGGCACTCCATGCAAAGCAACAATGTTGTTTACATAAATACGTGCTAATCTATCCATAGAGTACGACTCATTGATGGGTATAAAGTGTTCGGATTTCGTCAATCGATCCACAATCACCCAAATAGCATTGTGTTGTCGAGTCGTCTTCGGGAGTTTGGTAATAAAGTCCATAGTAATCAACTCCCACTTCCATACGGGAAGTTCGGGTTGCTGAAGCAATCCCGAAGGCTTCTGGTGTTCAGCCTTTACTTGCAAACAAGTCAAACATTTTGCTACATGCAAAGCGGCATCCTTCTTCATCCCATTCCACCCATAATTCTCTTTGAGATTATGGTACATTTTATCACTTCCGGGATGCATCATATATTTCGTTTTGTGAGCTTCGTTCAAGATCTTTTCACGCAAATCTCCAATGATCGGTACCCAAATCCTATTACCGAGTCTTAGGATACTATCGTCAGCTTTGACTAACGAGTCAATAGTGCCATTGCGTTTTTCGTCAGCAATTTGGTTTTCTTTAATTGCTTGAACTTGAGCGGGCTTGATTTGCTCAATGAGATCAATTTGAAGCTCTAAGCGCAATGCTCGAACTCTTTTGGGTTTCTCATGTTCTTTACGACTTAAGGCATCAGCCACAACGTTGGCTTTGCCTTCATGATAAACAATCTTACAGTCGTAATCGTTGAGCGTTTCCATCCATCGTCATTGACGCATGTTCATCTCTTTTTGATCAAAGATATGTTTCAAACTCTTATGATCGGTGTACACGGTAAATCTTACTCCATAGAGATAGTGCCTCCATATCTTAAGCGCAAAGATTATGGCGCCTAATTCTAGATCATGAGTTGTGTAATTCTTTTCGTGTACCTTGAGTTGACGAGAGGCGTAAGCGATTACTTTCTTGTGTTGCATTAGTACACATCCCAAACCTAAGTGGGATGCGTCATTAAAGACAACAAAACCTTCAGTACCTTCTGGCAGAGCCAAGATGGGTGCTTGGGTAAGCTTTTGCTTAAGTATATCAAATGCCTCTTGTTTCTTCGTTCCCCATTCATACTTAATGTTCTTTCGAGTTAAAGAAGTTAAGGGAACGGCGATACGAGAAAAGTTCTCGATGAACCTACGGTAGTAGCCAGCCAAACCTAAGAAACTTCGGGTTTCGGTTGGCGACTTTGGGACTTCCCACTTAGAGATAGCTTCAATCTTAGCGGGGTCCACTTGAATATCGTTGACGTTAATGATATGACCAAGAAATTGCACTTCGTGCAACCAGAACTCGCATTTCGAGAATTTAGCGTACAACTTCTCGGTTCTTAAGATTTCAAGAAGAGTTTGAAGATGAGTTTCATGATCGGCCTTAGACTTAGAATAAATAAGTATGTCGTCGATGAATACGATAACGAATTTATCCAATTAAGGCTTGCAAATACGGTTCATCATATCCATGAATGCGGCTGGGGCATTAGTAAGTCCAAACGGCATAACCGTGAACTCGTAATGTCCATACCTTGTTTGGAACGCGGTCTTGGGAATGTCTTTCGATTGAACTTTGAGTTGGTGATAGCCGGAACGAAGATCGATTTTTGAAAAATAGCTAGCACCTTGAAGTTGATCAAAAAGATCATCAATACGAGGGAGTGGGTATCGGTTTTTGATTGTAACTTTATTCAACGCACGATAGTCGATACACATTCGCATGGAACCATCCTTCTTCTTGACGAATAGAATAGGAGCTCCCCAAGGCGAAGAACTCGGTCGAATGAAACCTTTCCCCAATGGCTCGTCGAGTTGTTTCTTTAACTCCTTCATCTCGGTTGGCGCTAAGCGATATGGAGCTTTGGCGATCGGAGCCGTACCGGGAATAAGATCGATTCTATACTCTACTTCACGATCGGGAGGGATTCCAGGAAGTTCATCAGGAAAGATGTCGGAAAAGTCAGAAACGATAGGGACGTCTTGGATTTCTTTTGGCTTAGATTCTTCAGTGACGTAGGCCATGAATGCGAGGCATCCTTGATTCAAACACTTGTTAGCCCTAATCATAGAGATTATGCTAACTTGGCCAGCATATTTGTCCCCTTCAATTCGAATTGTTCGTTTACCGGGGGCTTGAAGTTCTATGGTTTTGCTATTGCAGATGATACGAGCATGGTTATCTGATAACCAATCCATACCAAGTACAATATCAAAACTAGACAAGCTCATGGGGAACAAACAAATAGGCAAAATATAACCAGCTAGAAGAATTTTTCCGTTTTCAAGGGCTTCGGAGATCTTAATGATTTCGCCACTAGCAGTCTCGATGCTTAGAGTTTTATCTAATTTAACTAATGGTTCGTTTAATAGACTACGAAAACTATAATCTATGAAACTAAAGTTCGCACCTGAATCAAATAAAACTCTAGCATACGTGTCGTTGACTAGAAACGTACCAGTAACGGTTTCCGGCATGTCAGCGGCCCTTTTTGTGTCGAGTACGAAAACTCGAGCGTTTCTCTTTTTGTTTTGGCCACTTCCACCCATACCACCACCAGCAGGCTTGTTCTTTGGGCACTCAAAACTCAAATGGCCCATCTCCTTGCAATTAAAGCAAGTCATATTCTTCTTCCAACAGTTAGCGGCATCATGTCCTGTACGATTACATGACTAACAGACTTTAGGAGACGGGGCGAAATTGCATCGGCCCTTATGGTATCTTGTTGGGTGTCGTCAGCTCCAGCAAATAAATTTATAAATGTGAACTCACTATGTTACACACTATTAGGGATAGTATGAGTGGTAGTAAGGTTCGTGTCCACAGGGATTGCGTTTTAACAATTTTATAACCGAGAACGATTTAGAACTAGTATTTGTAACAGGGGGGATTTGGGTAAATAATAAATTATATAAGCATAAACTAAATAGTAGTAGTACAAATTCTTAACATATAACTAAGAGATAAAATAAGTAACTTAGAATAAACAATTATTAAAGATAGTTCCGACACAAGGGGTATTTCATACCTCTGATTCGAACTACGATCATCAATAATTATGGTGCAATGATTTTTATTATTAAAAGATTTATATCAATACTAAACGTCACGCCGTTCGGACGTTCCCTCCATCTATGTCTAACTAAGCGCAGTTCGTTAGTTAGAGCCAACTCGTTACCCTAAGCTCACGCCGTTCGGATCTTAGCGTGCGAGTTGCATGTGATGAAAGTATTAATTATCATTTAGTGTTCACGCCGTTCGGAAAACTAAATCACATTGTATAATTTCTATAACGAGATTGAATTCATAGACAAACACAAAACCGTCATTTGTTCCTTAATTATCAAGATTAAAATCATATTTCATATTTTAATTTTGAAGAACGTCATTAGCATATTAATAAATTGATCATTAACAAACTAATTTGAATCCTAACAGAGTTTCGGATTTAAAGTTCAAGAAATTACACAAACGAAACCTTTCAACAATAAAATCACATAACTATTTCACATTCGAATCATAATACAAAATAGAGCCCTTAATGTCGAAACTAATAGATTATTAGCCTAACATAGCAATTAACATAACCAAATTAAACTTACAAAGTAAAGACATACTACTCGTGGGGTGTTCGGGAAGAACTTTAGAACTCCCGGGAAGTGGTTAGGACCTCCTCGAGACTCTTGGAACCTCCTTGGCACTCATATGGAACTTATTTAGCTAATTAGAGAGAAGAGATGTGAGAAAAGGTGTGTCTTTGGCTGAAACTCGGGCTGCTATTTATAGCTGAAAATCTGGAATACTTATGGGTCGTAATATTTTCAACAGTATCCTTATGACCCATAAGTTTAACTTTTTATCTTATCTTATCTCCAATTCCAGATTTTCAGGATTGTGCTTCCTACCGACAGTCTTTATGGGTCGTAAGGTTGCTTTATGACCCATAAGTTTTATTTGGGGTCGTCTTGATATTATCTATTCCGGATATTCTGGATCTTGGTTGCACCGACGACGACTTTTGTGACACAATAATGACCGACGGTTCTTTATGGGTCGTAAGGGTGTTTACAACCCATATGTGTCAACTGATGCTGGAAATCTTTATGGGTCATAACTTTCAGCTGGTCTTCAGTCTTCAAATCTTTACAGCCCATAAGTCTTGCCAGTGTCTTGTTATTCTTTTTATCTTCAAGCCTTGTCTTCGCTTTTGATTTTCATTTCTTCCGGCTTCGTTCTTTCAAACGGTTGTTCTTCGGACCAAGTTGCTTCATTCCCCATTTCGGACCTTGTTGCTTCATTCCCGGTTTTGTTCGGTTTCTGAATTGTGTCCTTTTGGTTGTTATTTCTTGTTTATTTGGACCAATTCGTCATTCGAACCTACAAATCCATGTTACAAATAATTTAGTATCAAACTAAATGGATTTGTAATGAAAAGTGTATAAAATCGGGGATAAATGATATAAATAATGTGTATAATTTTGCACACATCATATCTCCTACAAGTCTTGCATGGCGTAGAGTTGCTTCGGTTTACGCCCTTGCCTCTAAAGTTGGAACTACCACCAGTCTTTCCTTGAGCAGATGTCGGAGTCACTTTCTTGTCCTCTTCCTTATTGCGGACCATGCCGCCCATCAGGTACCCAGCCAACTCCATTGCAGAGTCGGCGGTTTGAGGCATGTGAGACCTCACCATGTCACGGATTTCCTGTGGCAATCCCCATATGTAACGTGTGACTTTGCTGGACTCAGGGTTAACCAGCTGGGAAACAAGGCGACAATACTCGAGGAACTTGGTGTTATATTCGCGAAGGTTTGTCCCTACGACCTTATGGTTAAGGAATTTAGTTTACACTTGGTCAGTCTTGTGCATGGGACAAAACTTTTTCATCACCATGGCTTTGAACTCTTTCCAAGACAAGCTATACATCTTGTCTCTTCCTCTACTCATCAACAGCGCATTCCGCCATTCGTGCGCTTCACCTTTGAACATGAGAGCGGAGTATTGTATCTTCTCCTCCTCGGAACACTTGCTCGTGATAACAAGAGTTTCCATCTCCTCGAGCCATCTCACAGTCGTGATAGCTCCCTTGTCACCATGGAATTCTTTTGGTTTATAGTATTTGAAATCTTTAAAAGTACACCCACTCACTTTCATTCTTTTAAACTTTTGTCTAATACCCTCGTCGGCATTAGACCCATGGTCACTCTCCTCATCATGAGAAGGTTTTGGACGAAATTTCACGGGTTTACGAGAAGGATGAACGGAAGGATTAACGGATTGAGAATGTCGGGATTGATGAGATTGAGATCTCCACTCAAATTCCTCTCTCACAGCTTGCTTAATCATCTTTTGTATTTTAGTCATGAATTAATCGGGAATTTCTTCCTCCCGTTCATTCTCGGGGCCTTTCCCCTTATCTCTCATTTCTTTCTCTTTCTTTTGACGAGCAATTTCATTCTCGTTGTTGTTACTTTGTTCAGACATTTCTTTTTCTTTTCAATTAGGTCTGAAATTTTAACAACATTTCTTATTCAAACACACGTTTATTTATTATACATAAATATATATCAAAAGATATATATTTTTCATATTACACACACACACATATATATATATATATATATCGTTTCCACGATATATATAGTAGGTCCTATCATTACAAGAGAACGTTTCAAACGTTCTTTATTCATACTATTTTACACATAACAGATAGGACTATATTACACACAGTCTTCACTTGATCAACATCTTCAGTCTTTCATGTACTTCTTCACAACCTTTGTTAGTTTGTTTCATTTGTGAAGAAGCTTTTCTCCCATACTCTTTTTCTTCTTTTTCACCTCATGCACCTTCCTCCTCCAATCATCGGTCTCGTGCAATGCGTGATCAAGGTGCTCTTCATATGACTGTGGGATTACGTTTGGGTATCCATACTGTGGAGGTGGGTCATGGTAACCCAGAGTCACCATTTCATAATGGTTCCTCAGCTCGGGATACGGAACATAGTCCCCGTCGGATGAAAGGTAGAGGTAGGTCCTGGCAGCTTGGTTCTGTTCATGGATTTCATCAGCTTGTTCTTGAATTGTCAGAATTTCACCTTGATATGGTGGAAAGCTTGATGAAGTATCAATCCTAAGCTTTTCGAGACATTGGATGTAAGGATCCACAGAACCATAGCTTGGATTTTGGGAAGTGAGTGATCCATCCATCGGGCTTGTTATCTCATTATGATCTTCAGGATGCTCTTCTTCCGGTTCCTCTTCAACCTCTTCCTCAGGTTCTTCCTCCTCTTCGGGATCTTCCTCTTCTTCTGACTCTTCTTTTTCCTCTGATTCTTCCTCTTCTGGTTCATCTTCCTCCATGGGTTGTATGGGTTCATTGATGTTTGGGATCATCTGGAAGGTCTTGGTAGGCATCATCACCCTCATCTTTGGTCTACGAGATGGTCCTTCATAGTGGGTTGGTTGGGAACTTGTTTCATTGAAGGTGGAGCTTTCGGCATGCCACTCTTGTTGTTCGGCAATATACTTCATCCATTCGGCGGATGGTTGAGAGTTTGGTAGATACCCGACTGGATAGTATTGTGTTGTCTCCGTGGGTTGGAAAGTGAAAGCTTCGATTGGTTGTGGATTTGGCGGTCCATAACCAGTTGGAAAATATTGTGGTATTTCCGCGGGTTGGTACATCGGCAGAGCTGGTGGATGATAGCTCGAGTGCCTTGACGCCTCATCGCTTGACTTCGGTGGACTATCGGGGACGCCAATCGGGTAGTGTCGACTCCCTGGGTAGTACACTGGTTGGGACAAGTCGTGTTCCACATCTTGGTTGAAGTAGGCTTCATAGTATCCTTCGCTCATGTTGTCTTCGGGGTAAGGTTCGGCAATTCCGGCCTCTTTCGCCTTGCGCATATAGTTCTCGATGTGAGCTTTAAACGACATCTAATATATAGGTGGTTTAGAGTGAGGAGTGGGAAAGAAAGGTTACCAGCCTATCTTATCCCTAAACACATAATCAATAATTCATATACTTGGATTGAAGCTTGGGTATTGTTTTATGATACCCAATTCGCTAAGATCGATGGCTCTGATACAAACCTGTCACACCCCTATCTAAGGCCTAGGCGTGTGACTCAATAGCTGGTACCACAAGTGTAAATAAATCAGAGTTGCGTTCATTTTGCGGAAGACTTATAATTTATAAGGATCGAAAGTGAAACTTTATATAAAAGTTGGGATTATAAACACATGCTTTAAAGTTACAAAATATTTATGTGTTTTAATATTTACAAAAACCATCACGTTTATATATTAAGTTACAAAAAGTAATCCGAGCCATCGGATATATCAATAGCACTTCGAAACTCCAAGTGCTAATCTTGTTCACCTGCAAAATGTAATAAAATACGTCAGCAACGAATGCTGGTGAACACGCTGACGCAAAAATATTTCTTTTACTTAATTTGTTGGGTCAAGAATTTGACCCAAATGAGGAGATTTGACCTGAACGAAGAATTTGGAAGATTGGAATCTTCTCAACCTCCTCAGAAACTGCTAAGTATTGAATCCGAGCACACCTTGGACCTTCGAATAAGCTTTTACTTAGCCGAGTACGAGATTTTGCCTTCCGAGCAAGGTTTACTTCAAATAGTCTTCTTAAAGTGGATATCCGAGCAAGGTATGCTTTTTAGTGATTTCCGAGTAAGGTTCATTGATTTGGCATATCCGAGTAAGGTTCACTTTGTCAAGCAGGGTTGTTCTTCAAGACCAAGTATTTTACTCTTCCGAGTAAGGTCTGGTCAACCAAGTCCAAGAAGCCAAGTAATTGAAAGACCGGGCAAGGTATTCTTTAATAATTATGGTCCGAGTATACTTGATGAGTTAATAGAATATCTTTAAGTTATCTCGAGTAAGGTTCTGCTCAAGTAAGGTATGTACTCCCGAGTACGCCTTATCAATAAGTTGTTAAACTGACAATTAGCCGAACAGGATCATAGAAGAACAAGGTTGCTCGTAAGGATTTGTCGAGCAAAGTTTGATAGATTCAAGAAGATTGAAGTCTACTCGGTGAATATTTTACTTGGTAAAATATTCTTTAAGTAAAGTCTACCCGGAAACTGATTCCGAGTACACTTCTATTTTACCAAGTCTGAAGGAAGGCCGAGTACACTGCGTACTCGGAGACTGAAGTTTAATGAAAAGCCTACCCGAAAGACTTGTTTTACACTTAGTATATTTTTGAATATGTAAATTGAATATGTACTATCGGATAGGGTTTCTAGAAGGAATGACAGCTGTCTTAGGTTGGCAGGCCTATAAATAGAATAATTAGGGCACGCCGCCAAAGAAGAGAGATACACGAGAAACGAAAATACGGATAAGACCGACACATTAATTAAGAGAATATTTTGTATGTGACGGCTGTCCTAGGATTCCTTCTAAACCCTAATTGATTATCCTTTTGTGTTATATAAATGGAAATCTTTTGAGTGAATCCTTCGTTTGTCTTCGTATTTTGAATATTCATTGCAACCGTATGTTTGTTATTGATTCCGCCTTTAACAAACGGTCATCTTTCTAAACATAGTAACCCGTCATTAACTCGCTTGTCAACACGATTAATTTTGTGTGAGTTATGACATGATTGATTAAGATCCGATTCGAATCGACCATACATTCAAGAATTCGGGACCTGACATAATTACCCCTCGAGACTACGCCTGCCTCGGCCCAACGTGTCTTAGGAATAACCAAGTCAAATAACACATTATAAACTAGAGCCTCTACACTAGGTCACCTCACGAAACACCGCAGCGTGCGACTTCAATTAAGTACACGTAAATATACACATAGGGTCGTATTCCATGCAGCGGAGCATCCTACGACCAAAGGTGGTGTGATCATGCCCATACATCGCATAGTACCACCTCTGTAAGGATCCAGACATATGTATACCATAGCCTGAGGGCTAGGTTCATACCCATAGCTATAATGGTTTTAGGAACACATAGTTCCTTGTAAACAATTTCAAATAACAAGTTGACACATTTTGAAAACAACTTTAAAAGTTTGGGGGCGCATTCACCTTGTCTCTTTATGATCGACTTCACTCACCGTCTAAGGGTCTTTCCCTTTTCTTTACCTCGAACCTATAGTTACGAGTGTAAATGTTTGTTAGTCGGATACACGATCCGGCTTAAGACCTTTAGTCTTATATCTCAATCTTCGATTGAACCTCTAGTTCAATTCTTTATTTACTTGAAAATCTCTTGTTTAAAAGTAAATTTATAAACCTTTAGTTTATATGAAAACCCGACGTTTCTTCTTCTCCAAGAAACGTAATCTTTTATTATTTAAGAATACTCTTATTCAATAAATAATAAATTCATAACAAAGAATACATTCATATATACTTACACACATATATATGTTTATTCAATATTCAATACTCATTCATTTCTTTGTCATGTTTTCTTTTCGTTTACCGAGGTATCGAGTATACCCTCGACTTAAGATCAAAGCCTTGAATATAATATTCAATTATATTGAATTCAACATTACGCCTAACCTCAAATGGCGTAGGGAGCTCTAGAGACTTGAGCAGCACTTCGACGCCGCTTCTCTTTACTCGACACGCAAATCGAGAATTGCCAAATCTTCAATACTTGTGGATACAAACCTTGAGAACTAACACCGTCTTGGTTGTATGAGGGTGGGAAGTGGTATAACCTTCAAGGAAACTTTGATACACATTCGAGGGTCGTGGCACGCTTATCGAGGAAACAGGGCACGTTTATCGAAGCAAATCGGATATACGAACTTGGGATTGTAGTGAGATGTTAGAGAGAGAGTTGAGAACTCAATTTTGGTGTGCCAAGTGAAGACCTCGGACCTTGCTATTTATAGACGAAATTTTGGTCCCCATCGCGGTACGCGATGGGCTTCTGGGCACCCATCGCGTACCGCGATGTAGCCCAGGTGAGTCACCCATATAGGCCTACCACGTGTCGACACGTGGCAGACGCCGCGACACGTGGCGACAGTGTTGCCACGTGGCAGCACCTAGTGCCACCGTGTGCCACCATGTGCCACCGTGTGCCACGTGGCACACGTGTCACAACCTGTCAGACTCCCCATCGCGGTACGCGATGGGGTTCTCTTCTGACTCATCGCGTAGCGCGATGGGTCAGGAAAACAAATATTTCATTTTTAACCCTCAAGTTTAGATTTTGGCAAATTTTAGTCCCTAGACTTTGGAATGTTGATACTTTGAACTCGAAATTTTCAGGATGTTACAGTTTCACTTGCAATTAAACCCAAATTCACTAATCTCGTTAAGTCTAGTCGTTACACCCATCAGTGTGCCCTTCACGTGAAGGACGGTTTTGTCCCTATAGTTTTTTCCCTTTTCCGCAAATACAACCCAGCACTCACGTGAGGAGGCTTGCGAATTGGGACTGAGGTTTATATGGGGAGAAAAAAGACAAAACGGGTCGTCACGTGAGGGGCACGAAGATGGGTTAATGATAATGATGATTTAGACGACTGCGGGTCTTGATAGCTTGAATGACTCATGCTAAGATGAAACAACCGTTAGCTATTGCAGGAGAGAATGTCATGCGATCAACAACCAGTATAAGAATAAACTAATATGTTATTTGAAGGTGATAATCAAGAGTGTGTACGTGTAAATATGCATGTTGAGGGTGGAAGTGTGAATGAAATACCCTAGGTGCTAAGTCCTTCTTTTATAGTGGGGCGTTCCTATTCAAGTTGAGATGTGAAATCAACTTAATCGCTTGAACAAGTAAGGTTTATCTACTCTTTTAAAGATGTAGTCGACCCCTGTATCTTTTAGTAAAAAGGGGGTGTCATTCATTTTCAAGACACGTGTTACAACTTTCCATGCAAGCCAGTAAACCTTCTTTTTCATATAAAGAGATTTGACATTTACGATAAGACTGATAAGGATTGCTCATGTCATATCAAGAAGCTTCGAAGATTAGCTTCTAAGCATTTAACCGTTTAATCTTCGAAGCTCCTAAGGTAATGTGTTTACTCGCTTTGGGTTCGATGATCGGGCTACCCCGTCATCAGTTTGAAACTTGGATTACAGAATCACCATTCACCAACGTGTTGTAAATTAGATTGATAATCATGTTCAATATAAAACTGATATCGATCCCAAAAATTTAAAATATCTGGTACCGATATCATATCAGTACCAGTATTTTGTACAAAATTTGAAAAATACCGGTTTTGTATCAAACCATACAAGTATCAAAAACTCAAAACTTTGATATCGATTATATACCGAGTGTGAATCAAAATGAGCAAAATAAAAACAAGAGGACAAGAAAGAACTAGCCATCAATCAAACCAACCATTTGCATCCATAACAATATCCTCACTACAATCCAAACCCAAATTCACACGGTTCTACGTGTTCAATTCCATCACCACTTCCACATGCGTGCAACCTTTATACACCCAAATCAATTACAAAATCAGTTTCCAATTCAACCCCAAAAAAAAATCAAATCTTTTTATCAATTCATCACCAATTCTTCAATATCTTTAACATGGGTCCGATCGTATTGACTCAACTAGCCACCGGTCTAAGCGTCATAGCCGGAGCAGCCTTATTGAAATCAGTAATGGATCACAACCCAATGATGGGTCCGGGTTCGGGTTCTGGTTCGGGTCAATTCCCAAGATGTTCAAGCTGTAACGGAACGGGTCGGGTCAGCTGTCTTTGCAACCGGTGGTCGGATGGAGATAGTGGGTGTCGGACATGTGCTGGTTCCGGTCGGATGACGTGTAATAGCTGTGGTGGGTCGGGTACGGGTCGCCAACTCCCGGTTCGGATCTCGGTTCGTCCTCCAAACCAACCATATTGATCTATGTATTGGGTTGTTGAGTAAATTTGAAACCTTCAGATGTATGTGTGCAGTGGCGGACCCAGGATTTTTTGCCAATGAGGTCCCATATTTTCGGTGTTCAAATTTTTCGGGTCGGTCGTTGTTCAGGTCAGGTCGAGGCGAAGAACATAATAAAAAACAATATCATAATAAAACTTTATTTTCAATCATCACTACCTGAACGGGTCAAAATGGGTCGGGTTGACACATAAACACTTTGTTTTCCCTTTCTTGAACATTTTTGAGATAGAACCTAGATCCACCCTTTCATAAGCATGTGTTGAAAACCATTAACTTAAACTAGTGAAAAATAAAACTGATATTTTAAAGTGTTTGAATGTTTCTAAAGAAAACCATGCATAAAGTTGAAAACAATGATATGTATTTTAAAGGTGTTTGAATGTTTTCAAAGTTATCATTGCAACATTAGCAATCAAATGATTGATTAACACTAAAAATTAACACAAAAAACCAAAAACTGAGCCTTGTAAGACTTGAACCCATGACCTTTCAAAGATAAAACAAGGGACTTTCCACCAGACCACATCAACATTAATAGTATGGGTTCCAAGTATTAAATCTTATGGGGTCCTCAAAAAATTTAATATACCGCTTCTAATAAATTTTTAAAAAACATTGGTGTCCCGGGACCCCGATCCACACTATGTGGGTCCGCCCCTGTATATGTGTATAATATTGATTCAATTACACTTCGAATATATAATCTCTATCTCTACTATATATAAAGTATCTCTACTATATATAAAGAGTGAGTGATGGGCAAAATTAATATCATTTTAAGAGTTTTACAACTCATAAAGCATACAGTACAACTTTAAATAAGGGTAATATAGTCTTTTCAACATAAAATACTTTAACCAATTTAGTTTCAAAAGAAACTTACAATAATAGTCCTTTAACTTTAACCATTTTTTGTAAACTTATTATATTGTTACAAATTTACCCCTTCTTCAAAACCAACTACCCCCACGATTTTTTAACAGTCGTAATTTTTTCACACGTTAATATTTTTTATAAAAAAAAATATACAATAAAAACAAGCATTTTGTTCTCTTTAATTTAAGTATGATATTGTTGTACTTTTTTATTTTATAATGTTAACATATTACGTGATACCTGTAATAACCAACAATAGATCAAGTCATGTGAGCTCGGGTCATGTGTCGAACCGGATTAGAGTCAGAACGTGTCGATACAAAAAAAAGTTAATTTCGTTCAAGTTGGTACATGTTTCAAGTTGAAAGTAGTCAAGTCATAACAAGTTCGGGTTAGAACGATGTCATGTTGAAACGGGATTCAGCTTAAAATAGGTTGGTTTAAGAAATAATTTAATTGAAATAGTTGTATATTTAAATTTTGCTTCTTGATTTTCGGCACTGAGTACGTGCATTCAAGCATTAGTTATACGGATGACATTGTTTACACGTACTACGACTGATCAACGCGTGTATTGTGCCACGTAACGAGTGTAGCACAAGCGGTTACGCGTTCGATTATGTTTGTGCACGCACCCCGCTGCATCGCGCGGGCACCCGTCTAGTAATATATAATCATGTATTATTAGTTGATACACTACTTTGATAAAATGGGATTTATTAGATGTTGTGTGACCACAATTATACACATTGCATATTTGTGAGTATCCTCTATTGTCATCAATTATGTTAAGATTTATTCATCCGCTACACGAAAATCCGAAAAGGGTAGCATGCTAACATTTAAATGTTTTGAAAGCTTATAATCATATATGGAAAGTATTTGAATCTCTATAAATGTAACAATTATTATTTGATATTTGCATTACTGGAAAACAAACTTTCTTTTGGAATTTTGAGTCTTAATAGTATATTTTACTAGAATTGAAATGAAATGTGCTTGATTTACATGACATATGACTTGTATGATGGTTTTGTTGAGGTCAAACCTTCAAAGTAAAGTAGTCTTGTATTACACTAGACTTTTCTTACTTTCTTTAATGAATGATTTGAGCATGGTCACATATTCTTTCTTGCACTATGTGGCTGTTTCACTGTATTATGAAGCATATAAGATGTAGGTCAACTCTTGAAGTATTTGCTTTATACTATGCATAGACTTGAAAAATGAGAACAGTAAAAACAAACAAAAATGGAGCAGGCAAAATATGATATTATGACCATTAATGATAAATGCTAGTTTTAGGGAGGGATAAAAGAGAGGAAAGAAACAACTAATCTTTGCTATTGGAACTTGAGAGTTTGAAGTTTTTGTTGGCTATTACAAAAAGCAATAGGCAGAGATTTGTTTCAATAAGCAATCCCAAACACCGTCGTAAAGGGTATTTTGGACCTTTTGTCTTGTTGGTTGATTATATGCCAAAAATCTTGGTTGTATTCTTAAAACTGCATATGTTTTGAGTTTTGACATATCTAGGTTGCAGCACTCTTCCAAAGTGGATTTTTTTTTGGAACGATGAATATCATTCATAAATAAAAAATGAAGACTTGAACCTAAGATTTCCCAATCCCATGATGTTTTAAAAACATTGCATTTGTTAATGTGTCACCAACAAAATATTAGACGCGAGTTACTTTGGCTATTATTTCTCTCTTCATTTTGTGGGTCCCGTGTTCTCGTATAAATGTGACCCACATAGTAAAAATAACATTTGTTAAAACTTTCATTTTATAATCTAAATATTCTTGGAAATTCAAATCTAAATGTCATAATACCAACCGGTGGTATGGTGGTAACTCACTAACTAGTGTGTAGATGATTCTCCTTGAGTAGGGTCTCAAGTTCGAATTTTGCTTTCGCTAGTTTCCTACAAAAGCGACCTACCTAGGAAAACTATGATTTACCTGATCCCGTTTTTAACGGGATATTGATGGGTCCCATGAGTTTTCTCGTAATGGGTTCTCATGCTTAAAATATAACATTTTTCTTTTACCTTTTCTTAACATTACATGAAACCATTTTAGGGTAAAAAAATTTTCTTATCTTTTCTATAGTGTTTATTTTTTCTTAGGTAGGTATGTATTCTTAAGATAGATATAAAATTATCTGGTGGTAGATCTAGGTTGGCTACCAATGGTTAATTCCATAATCAAAGGCTGAATTAAATGAAAATCTTGATGCTGGATCTATTGGGACCAAAGTAAGTGTTCATTTGAAGTAAACTGATAAGGCCTACCAAAATAATAACTAAAATGCCAAGTTAAACATGACTTAGAGAAATGGCAACAATGTTTGTGGTTTGATATTATGTGAATGAGCATGATCAAGACCGTGTGCTTAGGAGACATCTAAATCTTGCTTTTCTATTTTCAAAAAGTGTTTATTTACAATGTTTTATGTTTACTTTCAAAACACACTTTTACATGAACAACTTGGATATTTTTACATTATTTCGGTAACCGTAATGTTGGATGTGAGTGTCAACATCAATTGCAATAGATAAGATACTCAAAAGGTTTCTCTAGTAGTACTATTGTTTCCCCTAAAAGTATAATTACTTGAATTTTAAAAGTGATGTATATTGTTGGGGTTTAACCTGAACGAGTTAGGAGACGGTTGTATCAACGAATATACTTGACCATTGATGCCCCCCCCCCCCCCCCGAATAAGTTAGACGATTGTACTTTGAGTTATAATACATATATGCTATACGAAACCGTCCATATATGCATTTCACATTAATATGTGTCTCATATAACTTGATCGTACTCGGATCTTGCTAATCCTAATGGTTGGATTATGTCCTCCCGGGTGCCGGACTCGTCTCACGAGCGAGACATGGACCAACTTAGGCATTTAACTGAAATGAGCTCGGGTCCTCTCCACCTATTTATTTTTTATAAGACCATCCGTTGTGGGTTAACTAAAAATGTATAACACTTTGCCATGTCACTATCATGTAGGAAATAGGCTTTAATTAACCTACTACCATTTGACTATCATGTTGTGGTTTGGGCGTTAATGGGCTGACTCCTCCCATTTTAGTGCCCCGCTCTCACAAGCTCATTTTGGTGTCTGGCGATGATGTGGCTTTGGTGCCTCCATTTTAACGCCCACAACGGGTAGTTTAACGTTAGAGTGTGAATCGTTAAGTTTTGATCAAAATGGTGCACTATTGCACATACATATAGATAGAGGAGCGTTCAAATAAAACTATTTATAAGTTGAGAATATTAAAAACACTTAAACGACAATACATATTGTTTAACTTACCTAAGTAAAATAACAATGGAGAGCAAAACGGGTATCATACCATACACCGATTTTATACAATCGTGTTCTACAGTTTTTGTGTAAATGCATATGAAAACATATCATACATGTAAGTAAATGTGTACATTCTCATGTTTGAGCTTAAAGAAGAAAAAGATGAGCACTATGTATTTCACATTAGAAGTATCATAAGGTTTAAAAGAAAAAGTCAAAACTGGAGGAAAGAAAAGGTCAACCTACCAATTGCTTGACTAGATCTTGTCGACTTTTTTGAATATGTCCAACATCATAATTAACCTTTCATTTCATTTTCTTTGAAGGGTGACCTCAAATTAATCAGATTAAATTAAAATGCATATAAACTTATCATATCAACCAATATCAATCGAATGACATAGTTTTAGCAATATGTAACTTGTCCATTTTCTTAATAACAGAATGTCACCTTTAATCTTCTGAAATGCAATTTTAAATTATATTTTTTTACACATAACTATCATATAACCTAACACTTGTAAGAATTTGAACTCACATACAAATACACCTGATTACTATACAAATACGAACACATCAAAATGCATATACACCCGAATACAAATACACCTGATTACTATACAAACTCAAAAAGAGAACAAACACAATGTTCCCCATTCAACCCCTTCTATGTTACCTTTATGTTTTACCCAATGAAAACTATATCTTTTGATATCCTCCTCGATTCTATTAACGTACAGTGACTCGTTTATTGTTGAAGAGGGCCTCGTTTCTAGTTCTCTATATGCACCAACACGCCGTAATATTACCGCTTGGATTGCCTTTTGTTTCATGTTGTGGACTCCAACATGTCGACGAGGAATTAGGATATCACGCAACAAACGCATACATCACTCACTAATAAATTGTCATATCACCGATGCTACACCATTTGATCTCCTTGATTATCTTACTTTTTTTTCAAATTGATTAAAACAATTACCTTAAAAAAACATTTAACCTTTTTGTCATAAAGTTAAGTCATACAATTGTGAGCTAACAAACTGCTAAGCTAGCAGCCGCCGTCATGGAACATCGTACACGTGGCTTGAACAAGTAACTAACTAAATAAGCCGCCAAAAAGGACCTAGCTAGCTAACAAATCCTATGTCAGACATATATGTTGACTTACATTGTACGTACGGCAGGCATACCACCCACGCATGCTTTCCCTCTACTACACTCTACTTGTTTATTGTTAGTTATACTGCTCACGTGGCACACGCATGCCTTTGCAACAGCTTTGCTGAGTCAGCACGATTCTATCTACGTGTCGAATCACAAAAGATGTCTTGCACCAGCCACAGGGAACAAATCAAAGTGTCGTCACAAAACCTATGGCTTTCTTCGTCTTGCAATATACATGCATCTTTACTTTATTTCCAATTTCTGTTAAACCACAAAAATATATCATGTACTACCACAAATGGTATTTTGCATTAAAAGGTTTAGTTATTAATTTTATAAGAGTTACTTATACAAGGGTTTATTCAATAGCTTAGTATAGAGTAGGTAAACTTTGTATCGTCTTCGATCAAAATGTTATATGTTTTAGTTTCCGTTATGACATAGAGGAAAATTTAACTGTTTATAATTTTAAGTGATGTTTAAAAAAAAATAGTCGACGTAATGGGTGGTACATCACGATCTTTGAAACCGTGCTACAACGATGCTTCTAGTTAGCTTTTATACAAGACATGTGTAAAATTATGACATGTTAAACTGTCTTAATTGTCACAATGTTGTGGAAATCACTTGTAGTTTAACGAACGGATCTACCTTAAACGAAAACGTGTCACATACTAGATCTTATATATGTTTCACACCTAAAATCATTTTGTAGTTAATGGAATATTGCTTCCCAATACATGTATGTTTTGTGATGTTTTCACTGTGTAACTCTGATTTAGATACTAATGCTAAATACATGTCTAATTAATCCATTTAATGACTCATTTTTCATTCTATATTTTCACATTTTTTTTTCCACATTTAGTTTGTAACATGCTTTAATCTATTTTTTTTTTGGAACAACTAACGAAATCCGGTCATCGAGTACACTCATGGGCAAAGGTTGATTTTTAAACATTCTATATGTATTCAAAGTTTCAAACCATATATTTGAATTTAGTGGGGGTATATATTTTTTTTATTTGGACAAAATTTAAAATTATAAATAGCAAATTTTAATTATGATAAACTGTTACGAATGCAAGGAATTAAGCTGTTATATGAGTTAACAATCATATCAATAATTAAATCCCGACCTTTTAGTTGGTATATATGGAACTTAAATAATTTATATTTAAAATAAATATAAATATATAAATTACATCAGAACTTGCAAAAACATTGATACATTTTTTTCATATATTTAACTAGCTTATAATCCCACTCAAAATGTATAACACGAGTAGAATAAAGCAGAAGTAAATTAATTATTATTCAATAAATATGTTTGATTCATTTATAAGCATATCAAACACAATAATTTTTATCATATAACTTCCATTTTTCTACACAATATATCAACAAAATTAACATTTTTTCCATAATTGTTAAAAGAATCCACCATTATCAAACTCTTTCGTATATACTTGATAGGCTTACTATTTAAATATCATTCAAACTGATTTAATTTTAATCATAAATTAAGAATATTTATGTTAACAATTTACCAAATCATTTACCATAATTAATGGTAATCTTTATTTTAAGGTTTTGTTAAACGAATATTAGCTGTTAAATAAGCTGTCCCAGCTACATAGGACTTTGTCGGACGGAGACTATACTGTATCTTTAATATACCATCAACAAACATTAAAGTAAAAGGATCCCATGTAACCGACCTATATATATACTTATACACATCCTTTACATATATTTACACCACATTTTCATAAGTTTATAGAGAGAGAGAGAGAGAAACATAAGGTAATGAGAACAAGAAGAGGAACATGTTATGAAAACAACATCATGTGTCATCAAAAGAGAATCAGAGACATTATTAACTTCACCGGAACACAATCTATCAATATCAACCGTAAAAGATTCCGGCAACATGACTTTTTCCACTATCTTCCTGATGACATCATTTTAACCATCCTTGCTAAGCTCGGCTCATCCGCCGACTGTCCCGCGGATTTCATCAGTGTTTTATCAACGTATGAATCTCAAAATATAAAAATAAAAAATACTTGCATTATTATTATTATTTTGTACTGATTTTGTATTTTGAACAGATGCAAGAGACTAAATGGATTAGGGCTTAATTCATTTGTATTATCGAAGGCGTCTTCGAGTTGTTTAGCTGTTAAAGCTAAGAATTGGTCGGAATCTTCACACCGGTTTTTGAAACGTTGTTCGGATGCCGGAAATGCTGAAGCTTCTTACACACTCGGCATGGTGAGTTTTATGCACACACCATTTGAAATCTAATCATGCACTGTTTCAAACGGAAGTCTGGATATAGGTCTGGTGGCCTTTTTGACAAAAAAAATTCAAAGTTTGACCGGTCAAAATGGACATTCGGATATTAATCAAATGGCCATTCTGACCAATAATTTTCGAAATATTTTTACACCCTATTGTTTGAACGACTGTTAGGATATTGTGTAAACGGTTAGTCTGACTAATAATTTAAAAGTTTGACAAATTTTTTTTTACTAAATGGTGTCTTATAGAGTTAAATTAGATATGGGTGGTGTAGCTCTAGCATGACTTAATTAAAATTGTTATTGATTTAGTCATTAATAGTTTGTTGTTAACTTGTTATGTACAGATTCGATTTTATTGTTTGCAAAATCGAGAAAGCGGAGCGTCGTTAATGGCGAAGGCGGCGATTCGGTCTCACGCGCCAGCATTGTACTCGCTGGCGGTGATTCAGTTTAACGGTAGCGGAGGAATGAAGAACGACAAGGATTTGCGAGCCGGAGTTGCTCTGTGTGCCCGAGCCGCGTTTCTCGGGCACATCGACGCTATCCGGGAGCTCGGACATTGTCTACAAGACGGATACGGAGTGAGTAAAAACGTAGCCGAAGGGCGTCGTTTGTTGATCCAAGCCAACGCCCGTGAGCTCGCAGGAGTTTTCCCAACAACCCCATCATCATTGTTACTTTCAAGTAAACAAATGACATGGAACCTGCTCCCTCAGATGGTGGGTCCGGTGTGCCCATTACTCAGTGATTTTGGGTGTAATGTGCCTGCATCGGACCCACACCCAGCAAACCGGTTCCTTGTCAATTGGTTTCCTAAAGAACCAACCGACAGTCAGGAGGTCAGGTTATGCTCGTATGGTGGTTGTGGTCGGCTTGAGACGAGGAGGCATGAGTTTCGACGGTGTTCGGTGTGTGGAGACGTTAATTATTGCTCGCGCGCGTGCCAAGCGCTTGACTGGAAATTCGGGCATGGGATGATGTGTAGACAAGCTTTTGACGGTGGCGAATTCGACGGTGATGTTAATGAAAATGATACAATGGTGGTTGACAGATGAACCGGCCACTGGCCACCGGTTTTTATAATAAATACCATAAATTTTGCAGTGGTTAATCAAGATGTAATCCCTAGAGATGTTAATGCTATACAAGTGTTTAAAACTTAAAAGAATAGTTTGTATGTTATAGTAGGATATATTTTGTTCCAAGTGTTTAAAATTAGTATCATATTATTATAGTTATATTAGTTATATTAAGATCTTAACATAAGATGATTAAAATCATAAAGTTAGTAATCATATACTTTCTCTATATGAAGGATTTGTGAAGAGATTGAAGGCCAATATATTCCTTTTGCTCATATAAGAAGACATTAGTTAATAGGTAATAATGTAATATTACAACTTTTTTATTTCAATCATTGCTTTCCTTTCCTTTGTAGAAAAAATATATGTACAATGTGACAATGGTCCAACTCCAGTATGTTTACAGCCACATATTCTATTGTTGAGGATATGCAAATTTATCCAATAATATATGTTTATGTTTTATAACCGAAAACTAATATACTTCAAAATATTTTTAACAACCAACAAAAGTGTAAATCACATACATGCGTTTTACAAGATTTGAACTATCCACCTTTAAAACAAAAGGAAGGTACCTTACCATACACCATGTCCATTGAGTACTTTAATTCATACATCATACTTCACGTATCGTAGAAATTGGTATAAAACCTGGACTGCATAATATTTATTCGAAATGATCAAAGTGTCAACTACGAGCCAACACAACATTAACTCGAATTCAAGTTTATAATCATAGAAGTTGAACTAACTCGAGTATGTCCAATCCGAGTTGGTAGCTCAGCTTGAGCCATCTAGTGGTTTGACGAGTTATCTCGTTTATTTTTTATTTCGTGATTCTGTATACTCTTATCTATACAATCTTAGCTAATGAGTTAACAAAGAATTTTAAATCATGAAAGTTCCAAATATCATGCTACCTTATATTGTACTATTCGAGTGATCCAACGAGCAAGCTAAATGTTGGTATTGGAGTTCCAATACAACGAGCAACCTAAATATTAATTCCGACTATTCAACAATGAGGGACCACTTTAAGTTTGCGTGATTTGGATTAAGTCAAATTAAAGACCATTCGAACCACCCAACACTAATTGAGGTCATACTCGGGTAGAAAATTTATACAAGCGATCGAGATTCTTGAATACTGCCCTATACGTGGGGCATAAAACCAATAACATTCATGTCACGTTAAAAAGTAGGTTGCTTCTATAATAAGGTAAAATGTCAACTATTGGTTTTGTGTTTTGTTGTGAACACGATCAACCAATTCACAACTAGGATGGTGTCGTCTTGTTTTAGTTGTGCTACCACGATGCTTCCTAATTTCATGTGTTTCTTTATTGATTGCCGTATATTTTGGAATATGTTACATGTTTCTAGTGCAAAAAGGCTATCAAATTCTTAGTGGTGGGGTTCAACTAGACTTTTTTTCATGGCTCATAATTAAAACCCCTTTATTTTAATATTCATATCTACTATTCTTATGATAAGGTCCTATTAAAAAACAATGTTTTCTTGTTCGTTTTTGTTTGTTAAGAAAATATACATGTTTATAAACATATGAGCTGGTAACGAATGTAATCGGACATACATTGACAAAACTGAGTGAAAATTATTAAAAATAAATGTGAACTACAACTTGACCTAACAAATTATCAAAACTAGACAAAACTGTAATGAGTTTGAAAAAATTAGAACATGTAAAGAACGAACTTGAAAAACGTAAACTAACAGTCATAAACAAGAGTAAAGGAAAATTTAAATTAACGATCATAAATGAATGAACACGATACATGTTCATGTTCATGTTCATGTTCAACCCCTTGAATGGTTTACGAACTATTGAGTAAACGTTTCGTTTGTTTATAAGTCTAGATATGCCCTTAAAAAGACGGTAAATAGAAGCTTCGTTATTTTTTATTATTTAATGTAACTTTCATTAGTAATTATTAAATATAATATTAATATTAAAAACCGGTTCATTTTCAAATTCGACATAATGTTAGGTTTTGCTTTTGTTTGTGAAAAAAGAAACAAGAACAAAGTCACAAACCCCTTTGAAAAATCAAACACTTGATTGCCTAGAAGATACTGGCACAATAACTACGACTTTAGTTAATCTTAATATTTCATAATTGAATTATATTCAAATTCTAACATGCCTGTTGACAACTTTTTTTTTTAAAAAAAAAACTCAATATTTTTTTATATAAAACATAAACCAAGTTACATCTAGATAATGGGTAAGCGAGGAACAAGCTGCGCCGTTAACAACTTAGTATGTAGAAGTGAAAAGAGTTTTGATTTAATGATTTAGCCTAACCTTACAACAACAAAACAGACTAACAAAGCATAAATGAGCATAGGGACGCAAACATAAACCCAAAAACGAGATACACGTTCATGTTCATTTGTTTAAATAAATTGTTTACTTCATTTACATGCCCATATATTCCCGGTAAATGGAAACTTCTATATTGATATTGTTTATTATTTACTGCGGCTTTCATAAGTAATTCTTAATTATAAATAATAAAAACTGGTTCATTTTCAAATTGGACAAAATATTAGGTGATTAATTTAGAAAGAGTATGACACGGCATAGTGTGACCATACCTCTTTGGTGTCGGGTTGAAAAATCGGTTGCACTTGCCTATTTGAAGGAAATCGGGTGATTAATATTCGTTGGTTAAAAGATGGTGTCACCTTAACTATCATGTCGAGTTTGATGTGCCATTGTTCGAATAACTAAATGATGAACAATGTCGAAAAGTTTGATGTAGTGAAATTGGTACACAAAAATCTAGCAACATTGTCATATTGATGCCTTTCAAGATTTAAATTATTTTAGATATAATAATAATAATAAAACACACAGAAAGCTACCAATCTGCTTGTATATACTTAGAAACATAACTTCAAATCTTATACAAAGCCGCTTTATTCATATCCCTAACAGAAATTAAACACGATAACCAAATTGTTAATAACTTCGTCCCCAGTACGTCCATTTCTTTGCAGGTTTCCCCGACGCAAAGCATAATGTGCCTATAACAAAGATACATTACAATAAGCAATCCAAAAGATGAAAACATATCTAAAATATAGCTCATTTAACCCTAATCTTTCTTTGTTAAATTGACAAATATACCTTCAGCCAGTTCTGGCTGGTCCAATGGAGAACAAAGCGTCTTAGCAGACCCCGTCTCCCATTTCGTCTTTCTTTTCACCTCCTTCTCGACTTCCTGAAGCATCGTTAATCGTAAATAGTTGTGAACCGAACAAGTGACATGTTAAAACACTTTTTATGGCATACATATATACTTATTTATAAAGATGTTATGTAATTAAAAAATTAAAATTTGGACAAATTAAACTAGAGAGCTAAATATCATTACCTCTTCATCACACCATGGAGCCAAGATCAATTTCTTTTGGCCTAGTGCTTCAATGAACTCATCCCATGTTTTCGTAACTTGAATACACGCATCTCGTTTTTGCTTAGCAACATTAAACATGCTTTGCTGGATAGTATCCAGCATACCCTTTACTGTATTAACCAAATCCGTCATTGGAATGTCGACTTTTGCTCCATTGTCACCACGAACTGCCCGCACCTGAAAACACACATCATGCTTTCCATTAAAGATTTGAAACTAGAATGACCGAGTCAAGGGTGTCGGGTAACATGTCAAAACAAATTCAGGTTATTTCATTTATAGATATCTAATGCTTTAACTATAACTAATTAAGGAAACAATATTATTACAAGCCGAACGAGTATCAACTATCATCTATGTTACCTGGTTATTAGCAAGGTCCTTTGGTTCGATTTCGACTCTGAGGGGAACACCTTTCATTTCCCAATGACAATACTTCCAACCAGGCGAATAATTGTCTCTAAGGTCCGCTTTGGCAAGAATGCCCGAATCACATAAAGTCTTCACAGTGGCAGAACATGCATTCAATATGTTTTCAACATCTGCATCTTTGTAAGGCACAGGAACGACGATAACTTGTACTTTCGCACCTTTAGGTGGCAACACCAGGCCTTTATCATCACCATGAATCATTACCATCACCCCAATCTATAAACAAACAGTACATTTATATATATCAAAACTTGTTTATTTTTTATAAAGATAAAAACGATAGGTTACCGTTCGGGTACTATATGCCCACGAATTCTGCCAGACCATAGCCTTTTCTGCTTTTTCGGTCTTTTCTCGTTTTTCATCTTCAAAGTTAATGTCAAACATTTTAGCAAAGTTCTGGCCCAAGCAATGTGCGGTTGCGCCTTGTACACCTCGACCAGTATTCGGAATAAAGGCCTGGCAAACATGATCACACAAGTTAAATCATTTCAATATAAGTGGTAACGGATTCATGCTTGCGTGCTAAATCACAAGGCATTTGAATACAATGATCTAGCGAGTTTATGATAAAAAATTTATAGACGACGGTTTTGTTTCCATTTTAAGCGCGGTGTGAAACATTATAGAATAAAGATCCCATTGATTCATAAGTAAAAGATTACCTCAACACTAGTAGTATAGAGGCCACCCGCAAATTTCTCCATCTCGCTCTTTTTCCCTTTGACAACAGGGACGGCCAAGTACTCCTCATACAATCGTCTATACAGCTCGAGAATTTCAAGAACCTCAGTGTCTGCCTCCTGTTTTGTTGCAAACGCAGTGTGGCCTTCTTGCCAAAGAAACTCACGGCTCCTACGATAATGGAAAGTTAGAGATATCGAAAGCAAATCAGTAATCAATATCATGATGAAACTATTACCTAATAAATGGAGTTGGACTACTGAACTCCCATCGAACAACATTGACCCACTGGTTAAGCTTTAAGGGCAAATCGCGGTGTCCCCTAATCTTCTTAGAAAAATGGGGATACATTACGGTTTCACTAGTTGGACGGATGGCAATCGGAACCTCCAAATCAGAGTCACCTGATCTTGTCACCCAAGCAACCTGGAAAACATATAACTCTCACATAATAAAACTTGACAAAAAATTTAAAAAAGACACGCTTAGATGAATGTAAGGGGGTGTTTGGGATTCCTTATTTTACCTCCTTATAACTTTTCATTAAGTTAATAAGTTACAACATTATTGTAACTTATGGAACTTTTCCTTTCACAATATAAACAATTTCAAACATCTTATTACTTTTCAAAAAGTTTATAAGTTATAAGTTGGTGAAAATAAGCAAATCCCAAACACCCCCTAAGGACATGAAGCTCATAATTTACCTCAGGAGCAAAACCATTTATGTGATCCTTCTCTTTTTGTAGTGCATCTTTGGATACAAAGAGCGGAAAATTGCAAGGTTCGACATCCATCTTCTCAATTTCTGGATCAAAGAAATTCTGCATGAACAACAAGTCAGAAAACAGTTTTATTTATTCCATCAAAGCTTCTTAGGGCATGCGTATGCATCCGTAATTAAAGTTATAATTCTATCACTTCCATCCTTACTTGCATTCTTTTCCAAATGCCCATTGTCCATGGCAGGAGGGTGTAACAGCCGGATATATCATAATATCCGATCATTTCACTAGTTGTAATAACCTAGGTGTCAAAGAAAAGATGATCCAATTACACAAGTGCAGCCTATAATAATAATATACATGGGAAGCTTTAGCTAGCTAGAAAAACATAATGCAAACCACATATATACCTCACTATACCATTCCCCAAAGTTGCTATCTTTAGAATTGGCAAGACTGAGACGCGTCACCTTCTTTATTTCCTCTGCGGTCACAATGTTGATAACGGAATTACATACACAAATGTTTTTATAAAGTAAAAATTTTAAGTTGGTTTCGCATCAAAACCTAAGTTATCATTATAAACATCTTATCTGACATAAACCGAACTTGGTGTATGCATGCGAAAATTTAAACTAACATCCATTATGCGTTTAGTAATCAACGAGAATAAACGGGGTTGAAATAGATAAACTTTGACATGGAATCTTGGTTTTGAAAACGTGACGATGCGTTATGATCCCAAAAGCCGATGCTTTTTACAAATAGATTATTTATAAATAATATTTTAAACTGTAATTAGCTTTTGAACACTAAAATATAATAATACACTCTCATAATCTATGGCCAGATTTGCTGGTCTAATCTATTCAAATTAATACTCAAACTCATTGCTCAATTGATGGTCTAATTTGTTCAAATACTAGCTATTTGCATGATACTGTATCACGTGTCATGTCATGTCTCATCACATGCGGATCATGTGATGAACTGTAGTGCATGCTCATCATCGTGATATGCACATGCATTAAAACAAGGATGGAATAAGCTCACAAAATTTAGTAATTAAAGATGAAAAAACACTCACTCATTGATTTGACAATAGATGATTTCGATCTTCAGCTAGCTTTGAACTGCAAACAAAGGTAATGATATATATATTAATGAGATAATTACTTAAACAACTAAGTAAAGACATATACATAGATATCAATATAATACCAAACCAGACAACAAGAATTTCGATTTTGCGACAAGGAGATTCCAATGCTTTCTAGGTTACATATATACACGAGACTTGACGGTTACGGTTGATAGACGAGCCCATGAAAGCAAGAAGGCTCATAAGCAAAAGTTGTTGGACAGCCATAAGCCCAATTTACTCAAGAAGCCCGACATAGACACAATTATGAGATCAAAGTAAAGATTTTATAAAAATAAAAAGTCACGTGACTTTTAGAAAATTTTTAAGATAAAAAGTCGCATGGTTTTTAAAAGACAAAGGTCACACGACTTTTAAGAAGTCAGAACTAAGTCTGAAAAAAACAAGGGTTGTGAAGAACATATAGACTATTCGAAAAACTATGATGTTTCTTTGGATTAAAAGGAGAGCTAATGGTTTTGGTTTTAGAATGACAGGTAATTAGGGTCGGATACTAGACAAGTATAATTGTGTGAGACGAGGTATGCAACATGATATAATAATAATCATGGGTGAGACTAAGAATAGCAAAACTCGTATTATAATTAATCTATTGTTACCAGTAGCAATCAAGGACTCGTTGAGTTTTATATTTATCTTTCACTTGTCTCATCTTGTGGTGCATGTTTTTCGCAAATGATATTGTGTTGGTAGCGGGGAGCATATCGAGCTTGAATGAGAAGCTATGGGAGTGGCGAGAAACCTTATAGTGCAAAAGTTTATGAATAAGTCGCTTTTAAACCAAGTACATGGACTATCACTTCGGCAATCATTGAGGTCAACTTGTCTTGCAGACAACTGAATGTAAGTATTTAGTATGTTCGTACATAGTGCAAAAGCTTTAGATAATAGAGAAGAGTATGCTAAGATAGATCTACGGCGGTTGAATCAGGTAAGAAATTATTATTGTTATTATTTCTGATGTTCTAGTTTATCAACCCAAATCCGTCAACCTGTTTGCCCATTTTGGATATAAACATGTTGCACGAATCATGTTTAGGTTACGTAATTTTATGTGTGTTCGATGGATGAAAATAAAGTGAGAATCGTGAAAATATCTAACTAGAATCGAATCTTTAAAGAGAAGTTGTGCGTGATCAATCACTAGCTAGCCCATTACAAAAACTAGGTTACAATAATAAACCTTACGACACATGTTATCCATATGTCTATTTTCAATTCACGAAACAAGTAAATATTCCCATCCACCATTATTATTAATGTCACGTTGCATCATCATTACAAATACATTATATATGCCATTATCAAGAAGTGTGACTTGGATCATACTAATAAGCTACAAATAAATGGAGATTTCACTTTAGCTAGTGACTACATTAATCCATCGATAAAATAATAATCGCACAATCAATCAATACACCTAATTTATCTTCCTTTGCATTATGGAATATATATGGATATAGACATAGATTAGATATATGTAAGACAAGACAAAAAAAATGTCTACAACTTTGTGGTGGTCAAAAGATTTATATGCATTTCATATAGGGTGCAAACAAGTTATTCGAGATCGGCTCGTAAAAAAGTTTAAGCAAGTCGAGTTAAAATGAGCATGAGGTTGAACTCGAGCCTAAAAGTAAGCTCATTTAATAAATCTTTTGACATTAGAACCGTGGGAAGGGTTCAAACGAACTCCGACTGAACTCAAACTAGCGGCATTAGAACTATCTCGTCAAACTCTATGATATTAGATTTGAGGTTCTCACTTTTCAATGTCTATCTTATAGATTTTAGAATTTTTATTCACATCATAGTGCATTTTTATTTATTATTGTATTTTTTTTCGTTATTATGTGTTTTTTTTCATTGACATGTCTTTTTCCTCGACATTATATTATATTTTTTCGTTATTATGTACTCAACATTAAGCTATATTTAACTCAACATTGTGCTATATTTTACGATATATTGTGTCTTTATACTTATTCTAGATTTAGGAGACTATATATGATAACTTAACCCATCTAGTATTAATATGCTAACTATTTGAAGAAACGTGGATCTACTCGCTGGTAGCAGATCTACTTTCCTCGGGTTTTGATTGTACTATTTCACCGATGGTTCTTCTGGATCTGTGTTCTTCCACCTACAAAATGAACAGCGCCGTTACTTACCCCTCAGAAAGGGACAGAGGGGTCCTCTTTGGGGTAACTCTCCGGCGTGAGAATAAGTATGTGTAGGAGAAGATAATAATGTGAGAGTAAGGGAATTGGGAGAGTATTGCTTAATAGCTGAATACTGTATGTTACTCTGTATGATTATGTGATTGTCTCTCTGTGTATGAGAAAATAACTGACTAGGGCTGCCTGTCAGTGAATGTAATTGAATATGCTTCAATGTGAATCAATGTGTCTGTAACTGTGTACGTTATGATGTATTTATAGTGCTAGGGTTTCCACTGATTGAGCTAAAACCAAATTAGGGTTTCGTTGGCCTCCTCCAATCGATTTGTGCCACGTGTCCTTTGGGACACCTGGCGCTTTCTCGTTGGTTGTAATCACGTGGTAGCACATGTGTCATGCTGAGTTGTCGACCTTTCATTTAGCAGCTGTCAACATCAGCATATCCTTATTCCTTAAAAAGATGCCTTCTGGAAAGTTGTCTGACATGCACAATCAAGGTTGCCCAAATCCTGATTTGGATAAGGACGAGGTTGATTATGTGCACGTGTGATATGCGCCCATCCTGAGGATGCGCGAGGTCTTCTCTTTATTCTCACGCGCAGATATTTCATGCGTAGATGTGATACGCACAAGCATGTAATACGCGTCACGCGCGGTTGCCCCACGCGCATGGGTGGGCATGTATAATGCGCGAGCATGTGATATGCGCCGCGCGCGGATGCCCCACGCACGATGTGATATGCATAAGCATATATGATGCGTGAGCATGTGATACGCGCGAGCATATGTGATGCGTGAGCATATGTGATGCTTGAGCATATGTGATATGTGCAAGCATGTGATGCTTGAGCATAAGTTTTGGCTTTGTGCCTTGATAATATCTTTGACCTCTAATGTCTTGTATATATCTTGTGGGTTGACCCGCCCCGCTCGATGTTAAGGCGGGTATATACCTCTTCAAGCCCCCCAGTCTAATGTGTGTCTTATCTCGCGCGAGCGCGGTAAGATAGATATTAGACTTACTGATTTGGTCTTTTAAAGGGGTTTTGTCGTTTTTTTGGTTGTTTCCATCATTGCGCGAAGTTCTATCCATTTGGTTGAAAACGAATCGTCTGTGTACGTGACGGTTGCTGACGTGGGTCAGTGATGGAGACGTGTCAGACATTTCGTGTGCTCGAGGTGCTACAGTTGCCTTTCGTGTCCCCTCACATGCTGTCAGGGACACGTGTCGCGCTCGCATTGGTCCGTTCCTGCGAGTGGGGGCGCGTGAACTCTGGCAGCAGCCGTATAGTTTCCTTTCATGTCTCCTCACACAGTGTCAGGGACACGTGTGACGCTCGCATTGGCCAAGACCTGCGAGTGGGGGCGCGTGAAGTCCGTTCAGCATCAAAATTTCTCTCTCCTGGGCCTATAAAAGCCAGCCCTTAGAGTTTTTATCCTTCACCTTCTTGCTTATTCTTCTAAGCTTTTCTTTCTTTGTCTTCTGATTATCCTTTTTTTCTGCTTCCCAAATATCTGTTCCTCAGAAGTTTCCGTTTGATTTTCAGTTGTATGTCTGATAGTTCGGACTCCTCAAACCCGTCGATCACCTCAATCGTTTCTCGAAAACGCCGCGTGAAATCCGTAGTGATGTCGACGTTGAAGAAGAAAGGCAAGGGGAAGAAGGTTGCTGAGGGCTCATCGGAGGAGGTAAGGAGGACCAAGGTGGTGAGGAGGTGGAATGAAATCCCCTGCAAATTGAGGCAGGCTGATCTTGACAGCCTTATCGCCTCTCAGGGCTTTCCCACCCTGTTTGGCTGCATGTTGCCTGGGGCCGGGCAAACGGCGGCGGACTCGCCTGCCGGCTATATATCCCTATATAGCCACTTTTTCACCCACTGCAACCTTCGTCTCCCGATAACAAGGTTTGTGGGTGCACTGCTGAAGTTCTATGGGATTCATATATCCCAAGTCCATCCATTTGGACTCGTGCGCGTGACTCACTTTGAGTTCATGTGCAAATCCCAGCGCGAGGAGCCCACTCCTCGGCGCTTTCAGTATTTTTACAAGCCCAAGATCCAAGACAATTGGTTCTCTTTTATTCCTCGCAGTCAGAAGGTGAAGTGCTCCACTGTTTCATTCAAGAGCCTTCATGACTGGTCTGAGAGGTTCTTTTACATAAGGGCTGGTGTGATCCCCATCCGTATGACCATGCGCTCTATCTCTTCTGCGCCTGCGGATGAGGGTGTCCTCAAGAACCCAACTGGCGCCTGGGTTAATAAGCTGACCACTGAACCATCCCCTGCCAAGAGCATTCGCGAGGAGGCGCTGGTGGGGGTCGGCATGAGTAAGCTGTGGGCTGACAGCGCGCTTGAGCCCGTAATCCAAGTCGACGGGTTGTGTAAGTTTATTTTATTGCTTTATTTCTTTTTCTGCGCGAACATAATTCTTTTTGCTGATATCACTTGACTTCTTTTTGTGCAGTCACCAAGGATTATATCCACGCCGCTTATGATGATCAAGTGGAGGGTGGTTCCGTCGCGCTTGGCGCTGGGGAGGTTGGTTTCCCTGATCGCTTCGATGACATGTTCATCCTTGTGGATCTGGAATTTAATTTTGATAGCGACGCGCCTGGTAAGCCTTCGCACTTATGCTTATTCCTTTAGAATACCAAAATTTATTAACAGTTCTGTTGCTTGTATTTGCAGATGCGCTCGAAAACTATGAGCTGGAGCTCGCGGAAGAGGAAGAGGAGGCGCCCCTACTAAAGCGCAAAGCTAAGGGGAAATCTGGCGCAGGGGGCAGTAAGAGACAAAAGAAAGATGACACCCCTGTCGCTCATCCCCATGCTCAAACGAAGGAACCTAAGGAAACCCAGGTGTTTACCACCAAGGGTTCTTTAGCTTCCCTGCCTGTGAAAGTGGGCAGACCTCCTGTCCACTTGAGGTATGGTGGCGTCACCTCCTCCGTTCGCGCGGCTGAAGAGAGAAGCAGTGCCGCGCCTGCGACAGGTATACTTTGCTTATCTTCATCTGATTGAATTATTATTAAACCTTTGCTCCTTTGAATGTTTGCAGGACCGGCGACGGTTGCAGATCAATCGCAGGCGCCACAAGGTGCTGAGGCTGCGCCGGGGTCTGCTTCGAAGTCCCCCGTTCTACCCTCTGAGAAGGGTAGAATGAACTTTATGGCGATGTTCGCCGCGCGAACAGAATTGCGCCAAGGTATGTTTTGCACATTTGTCTTCTGAATTTTTTCTTTTGGATCCAGTCATAAACCAATTTTCCTTGTTGATTTGTTCATAGGAGTTGTAGCTGGCGTACAAGTTGCTGGTGACACTCCTGGCGCCGTTGGCGGCGCCGCTGGTTCTGGTCCTGCTCCTGCTAGTGCTGATTCTCCCCTTTTTGGGATTACAAAGGAGCAGGAAGCCGTATTGCGCACCGAACTGGCGGCGTCGAGACCTCCCTCGCCTCCTCCTACGCGCAGCCCTCTCCGCGAGGCTGGTTTGGAGCCCTCCAGGTCGCAGGAGAAGAGGCCTATTGAAGAAGATGAGGAGGATGAGGGGGCTCAAGCTGAAGACTCCTTGGGAGACCGCGCCAGCCCTGCGATGCCACAAGAGTTCGCAGCGCAGACTTCTGGTGGGGCTGGCGCTGACTTTTCTGCTTCATCCCCGCAGGTATGTTTTAATTTGTTGCTCCGCTGCGCGTACCTCCATATAAGTATGTTTTATGACTTAGAACATTTCTTGTGTTTTGCAGGAAGGTGACCCCGTTTACCGCCCGAGATGGAATATTAATGAAGACAGTTCCTTCCAATCCATGGGCGTATGCGAGGACTTCTGGGCTCATGCCGTGCCTCCTACTGAAAGGAGGTATCAGGAGGAGCGCACCCGCGCGGACTTGCTGAACGACTATATTTTCGCCGGGTCGGCTTTCTTTGCTGCTTCCCAAGAGCTTCGTCGTGATTATATTAAAGTACGCGATGCTCTTGTGGAAGCCCAGCGAGAGGCTAAGGTGGCTGCCTGGAACCTTTCTGATGCTCGCGCGCGAGCTGAGAAACTCCAGGCCGAGCTCAGCGAAAATCGAGCAAGTGCCAACACCGCCTTTATTAAGCGCGGGCATGAGCTCCAAGCTGCGCGGGAGAAGCAGCAGGTGGCGGAGGCCGAAGTTGCCAAGTACGCGCGGAGAGTGCGTGTCTTGGAACAGCAGGCTGAGGCGCGTGACCAAGCTATCGTCCAGAGTATCACTGAGAAATCATCACTGGAGAGCGAGGTTGCGCGCCTGAAGAAGGAGTTGGCGGTCGCGCAGGCCGATAGAGATGAGGCCTTGGCGACGGCAGCGTCCAGCCAGGAAGCACTTGATGCTGCGCAGGCGGAGAAAGAAAAAATTTTGGCGGCAGCAGCGTCTGATAAAGAGGAGCTAAAAAAGACCAAGGAAACTGTTGAGTTATTAAACTCCCAGGTTCCTGCCCTCGAGACGTCTGTTGCTGGCCTCGCGCAGGATCGCCAATGGCTGGTGTCACAGGGCATGACTCGTTGCGCTTTGGCGATGAAATATTCTGCCGAGTTTCAGGCCCTTGTGATGGACTGCAATGCTGCCGCGCGCTTGGTGGGTCGAGCTGAAGGGTTTACGGATGGGTATGAATATGGCATGTTGAAGAAAAACCCATCCGAGTACCCTTACAAGAGCGACGCGGCCTGCGCGGACATGGCCGCGGTGGGGGAGAAGTATATGAATACTCCCATCCCCATCCTTATGCAGGTACCTTGACCTTAATGAGTTTTACTTGATTAATTTTCCAAGTGTTTTGTACTCAATACTTTTCTATTGATTTGCAGATTGCTGCGCTTGCTGACCAGCCTGACCTCGGCGCGCTAAAGAAGTTACTCGATGAATGCGAGGGGGCTGGTGGCGATGATGGTGGCGCGGGGGATGTTGCCCCTGCCAGCGGTTCTGGCGCGGCGAAAGAATCTGCTCCTGACACCGTCGTGATAGAAGACTCCAATGAGGAGGAAGAACTTGACTATGGTCAGTTTGGAGATGAAGAGGAGCAGGCTGCGCCAGATGCCGAGGGCGATGATGAGGATGATGAAGAGGCTAATGTCAACGTGGAGACTTGAGAAGCCCTTCATGTTTTTATTTTTATTTGTAATTTGTAACTCATCATACTTGTAAATTTCAACGCTATGGAATGAAATTTGTTTTCCCTTTTTCACATCTTGCGCATTTCCATTCATCTCTTCATGTTTGCTTGTATAGATATAAGATATGCTTGCACGTTAAAATAAGAACAAGGTTGTAAGGAAATTATTCACTTAACCATAGTCCTATTTTGTAAGTGGTTTCGCAGTATCTTGTTTATGCTGACACGCGCGATGACTTTTCACTATTCCTTTTTTGCGCCTCGTTGTCGCGCGTTTTTTATATGGAATTATGAGTTTTAGCCATTACATGTCAGCATGTGTTACTCAGATATCCACTCTTATTCCATGCGCGACCTCGACCTGAGACCTCAACAACTATGATTTGGCATGTACTTTGCCTTAGTTGTGTTTAGGGATTTTTATGATCAGGCTGCGCGGGATGTAAGATGGATGTTTGTGAGTGTTTTGAGCTAAGGCTCTTTGTTTTGGGCTAAGGCCCTGACGTTTTTAGAGTTAAGACTCGTTAACGTGTTTGAGCTAAGGCTCGCGCATGTATGTTTTACTTCGTTTTATTTTGGTTTGAAGTCAATATAGTGTTGTCATATTGCTCCAAATTAATAAAGGAAGTGTGAAACATGTATGCAAAGGTAATAGAACAAATATTGAAAGATAGCGCGAATCATCATTCATGATGGCTTAAAAGCCTTGATTACATATTTGAATTTTTACATGAAACATTTTCTAAGCTGTGCTGCATTCCATGCGCGCGGTATCTTTTTTCCATTCAAATCTTTTAAAGCATACGCGCCTTTCCCCAATTCCTCTGAGATTTGATAAGGTCCCTCCCAATTGGGGGACATTTTTCCTGGGGGTATAGCGCGGCTAGCTTCATTGTTTCGAAGGACAAAATCATTTTTCTTGAAGTGACATTCTTTAACGCGCTGATTATAATATTTTTCCAGCTTTTTCTTGTATTTGGCTTCATTGATGATAGCCGCTTCTCTGCGCCCTTCAAGCAAGTTAAGGTCCAATCTTCTTTCGCGCTCGTTATCAGTCTTGCTCATCATGAGTACCCTATGGGATGGGCATCCAATTTCTGCTGGGATCATAGCCTCTGTCCCATAGGTTAGGCTGAACGGGGATTCGCCATTGCTAGTTTTGCTTAATGTCCTGTGCGCCCACAGGACATTAGGTAACTCTTCGACCCAAGAATGGGATTCTCCCTCCAACCTTTTCTTCAGCCCATTTAACAAACTTTGATTCGCGCGCTCCACTTGGCCATTCCCTTGAGGGTGGTAGACCGAAGTGAAGATTTGGTTGATGTGCAATTCTTTGAGCCAGCTGGATATCTTCCTGTCAGTGAATTGTTTGCCATTGTCGCTCACAATTTCCATAGGAAGACCAAAACGGCAAATGATGTGGCTCCAGATAAATTGCTTCATCGCCTCAGCTGTGATTTTTGCTAGTGGCTTGGCCTCAACCCATTTTGTGAAATAGTCTATCGCTACTACCAAAAATTTCACTCGCCCTTGCGCTTGCGGCAGGGGCCCCACAATATCAATGGCCCATTTGTAGAAAGGCCATGCAGAGGTCACCGGAATCAAGTTGTTCTTTGGCCGCATGGTGTTTGGCGCGTAGCTCTGACATGCCTTGCATTTTTGGATTTCTTTCAGCGCATCCAAGTACATGCCTGGCCAATAGTAGCCTGAGCTCATTGCCTTGGCAACCACCATGCGCGGGCCAGCGTGTATTCCGCAGATTCCTTCGTGAATCTCCCTAATCACATAGCTTGCTTCTTCAGCATCCAGGCATTTCATGAGCGGTCCCAGGTAAGAGCGTCGATATAATGTACCATCAAGTAGTTCATAGTTCTGCGCCTTGTGTCTTATCTTTCTCGCCTGTGCGCGATCGTCCGGTAACTTCCCCTCCTTCAGGAATTCCATTATTGGAGTGATCCAGGATGAATGGGTTGTATGAATTACAAGGACAGATTGCGTTTGCACTGACGGGTTGCTCATCACTTCCACCCTGACATCTTTGCCAAAGTGATCAAAATTAGTTGAAGCCATCTTACTCAACGCGTCAGCAGACTTATTTTCGCTGCGCGAGATGTGTATGATTCTGAAGAAGTCAAACTGTTCAACGAGCTTTTTTGCCTGCTCTAGATATAGAGGCATTGTGTTCTCCTTGGCGTCATAAAGGCCGTTGACCTGAGCAGCTACCAAGTAAGAATCAACATGGGCCTCTAGCCTTTTAATTCCAAACTTGCGCGCAATGCGCAGACCAGCCAGCAAGGCTTCATACTCAGCCTCATTGTTGGTACTCTTGAAGTCCAATCTAATAGCATAAGTATATTCATGATTATCAGGGTCCACCAGTTTGAGGCCTGCGCCGGACCCTTCGCTGTTGGAGGCTCCATCAGTGAATAGCCTCCAAACATCTTCTTCATCATTTGCTCGCGGAGGGTCTACCTCGCGCTGAGCTTCTTCAATCTTTCCCTCTGGGATTTCCGTGATGAAATCCGCTAAAACTTGACCCTTTATTGCTGGACGGGGCTTATAAGTGATCGTGTGTTCACCCAATTCCAGCGCCCACTTTGTCAGCCTTCCGGAGAGCGCGGGGCGTCGCAAGACTTGCTGGATGTTGTAACCTGTCAGAACTTCAATCGGATGACCATTGAAGTATCTGTGAAGCTTGCGCGACGCGTGTGTTAGTGACAAAACTAACTTTTCCATGATGGAATAGCGCGTCTCAGGGTCTGTCAGCACCCGACTCACATAGTATATTGGCGTTTGGATCCCCTTGCGATCCACCAATAATACTGCGCCGATGGCGCGGTCTCCAGCTGACAAGTACAATGTAAGGGTTTCGCCAGGAAGTGGGGCTGTGAGCGCGGGCAACTTTATGAGACATTCTTTTATCTCACTGAAAGCTTGCTCAGCCTCAGGCGTCCACTTGAATTGGCTCTTCTTCAAGCAGTTCCTCAAAGTGTTAACGAATGGTGTAGATTTGCTGGCGTGGTTCGCTAGGAACCTGTTGATTGACACCAACCTACCATTCAGCTTCTGAACCTCTTTCATGGTGGATGGTGAAGGCATGTCAAGGATGGCTTCCACCTTTTCAGGGTTCACCTTGAAACCATCCTTAGTGACCATTACACCAAGAAATTTCCCCTCTTCCGCGCCGAAAGTACATTTGCTCGGGTTGAGCTTCATGTTAACTTCCGTTAAGCGCTGAAGAGTTTCCTCGATGTCTTTGAGCATTTGTCTCTCCTCCCTGCTCTTGATAACCAAGTCATCAACGTAGACTTCTAGATTTCTTCCGATTTGTTCACTGAAAACCGAATCCATAAGTCTCTGATAAGTGGCGCCCGCATTCTTTAAACCAAAGGGCATTTTTGTGTAACAAAAAACACCCTTGTCGGTTCTGAAGGCCGTCTTGTCTTCGTCTTGTGGTGCCATTTGAATCTGGTGATAGCCTTTGTAGGCATCCAGGAAACATTTGAGCTTGAATGGTGCCACGGAGTCCACCTTTGCGTCGATGTTTGGGAGGGGGTAACAGTCTTTCGGACATGCTTTGTTGAGGTCCTTGAAGTCAATACACATCCTCCATGACCCGTTGCTTTTCTTAACCATCACAGGATTGGCTACCCACGTCTGGTATCGAATCGGGCGGATGATGTTTGTGCGCAACAGGTCTTCAACTTGCTCATTCATGGCCTTCGCCTTTTCATCCCCCATGATTCTCTTTTTCTGAGCAATTGGCTCCACCTACTTGAACGTGTTAAGAGAATGTTGCGCCAAATCTCGCGGGACCCCAGTCATATCGGAGTGTTGCCACGCGAAGACCGACGTGTATTTTGCGAGCAACCTTTTCATTCTCAATCTCGTTTCGTCTGAAATGGTAGCGCCAATTGTGACCGTTTGCTCTGGGAATTTTGGGTTTAAAATCCACTTCTCTGGCGCATTGTCCGCCATTGGAAGTTTCATTCTCCCTTCCCGCGGCGTACTTGTCACTGCGCACAAATGATCGCGGTAAACAAATGTTACGCCTGTTGGTGTAGGGAACCCCAATGCGCCGTGCGCTGGCGACGGTACAGCATTAAATTGGGCAATCGTTCCCCTACCCAGGATCATATTGTGGCATGACGTGGTGGGCAAGACCAAGAAGTTGACAACTTCGGCTCGCTTGTGCTCATCATCCCCCATAGTTAGTTCAAACTGAATCTGGCCTAGGGGATGGATGATTTCATTTGAAACACCACAGATTGGTGCGTTCACAATTTCGAGCCGCGCTTGGTCTGCCGGGTCTAACTTTCTGAAACATTGCTCATACATAATGTCAGATTCGCTTCCAGTGTCCACCAGGACCTTTGACACTTCGTAATGAGCAATGTGTGTGGTGATGACGAGAGGACTGCTTATTGAAGGGCCTCCCCTGATTCTTGGGAAGATGACTTGCTGCTCGCGCCAATCTCCGTGGATTTGCGCGCTTCTCTTTTTTGACGTCTGCCCTTGTCGTCCCCCCTCAGCCACACAGATTCTTTTGTATTTCTTGCTGGCAGAGGTTCCTTCCGGTTGCTCATCTTCTATTCTTTGGTTTTTCACCAAGTGAGCCAGCCTGCCTGATTTTACATCCTTCTCGATCGCATCCTTTAAATGATGGCATGAGTCGGTGTTGTGGCCCGGGGACCTGTGAAATTCACAATATTTGCCACTGTTTTGCGGTCCCTTGTAGTGTAGTTGCTTGGGGGGCTTGAATTGAACATTCTCAGTACTTAACACCTGTGAAGGTGTTTTAGTGAGGGGAGTCCATATTCTTGGCAGAGGTCTGCTAGGATCTCTGCCGCCCTCCCTCTTGTCACCCTCCCCGCGATTACGAACATCTTTTTGGGGCTGGGGTGAGCTTGGTTGCGCTTGCTTTTCTGCGGAAGAAAAACTTGTTGGCTGCAACCTGGACCATACAGAGTTCTGTTTGGCCCTCTTCTCTTTGCTGCGCGGTGATTCAGCCTGATGCGCTCTTTCTCTTGCCCTATCTTGGGCAATCTATTTTTCATTTCTCGCGAAAACTCGCGATGCTTCCATTAGTTTTTCCCAAGTGGTGGGCATACCATCTTTGCTTACGAGAGCTCGGCGGAGTTGATCACTGCGCGCGCCTTGTATAAAGGCCACACGCAGGAGCTGCTCGGTTATACCCCCGATTGCCAGGGACTCCTGATTGAAACGAGTGATGTAATTTTCAATCGTTTCATCATTCTTGCGTACGCAGTGCATGATGTCATCAGGATCGCGCGTGTGCCTGCGCTGCTGTATGAAGTGGGCTTGGAACTTTTCTAATAGTTCCTCGAACCCATCAATTTGCCCAGTCGGCAAGCTCTCGAACCATACCCGCGCTGCGCCCGTGAGGCAGCGAGCAAACATATGACACCATGTTGGCATCGTCCAGCTCTCTAGGTTTCCCGTGTTATAGAAACCTTGCAAAAAGTCATCTGGATCTGTTGTGCCATCATATTTGCCCAGACCACTTGGCATCTTGGTCTTGTGTTGGATGGGAGCCTGCGCGATGCGCGCAGTAAACTTTGAGTGTTTTACCAAGATGGCTGGTCTGTAGGGTGTGGTTACGTCCACTTGCCCTCTGACCGGTGGGCTGTACGGCATGTGCAGATCCCGATCTGCTCTGGCTCCAGGCGCCATGTTCACAGGCGCGCGGAGCTGTGAGCCTCCTGCATGAGTATCTCGCGTCTTCCTCATGCTATGCACTTCTTCATCACTGAACTCAGTGTGTGCAGTGTGAACAGAATGTCCTTCTTCCGGCGCGCGCGGCCTTTTTGTAGTCTGCTTATCAAACGCTTGCCTTTGTGTTTGGTCGGCTAGCTTTTTCTGTTTGACCATTTCATTGTACTTTTCCAGTAGACGCCGCTGCTCGTTTATGAGCCATTCATTCGGATCATTCGTTTCTTCTTCTGGACCCATTGGTCCTTTCAGTTTCGCGCCGGCAAGATTTTGTAACGTGAGATCGTCTGGAGGAGTTTCAGTCTGCCCGTGAGGGGTTGTGACGAAGGGACGGTTGCTGGTGGTACGCGTAGAATCACGCGGAACCCTCAGAACCTGTTGTCCGTCGTTAACACCCTCACGTTCAATATCCTCCAGAGCTTGATCAACGTTACGAACGCCAGAAACCATGGTGATTGATTTTTTTATGTAGATCTGATGAGATCTGATTGCCGTTTGTAACAGTGGATGGCGCCAATGAAGAAACGTGGATCTACTCGCTGGTAGCAGATCTACTTTCCTCGGGTTTTGATAGTACTATTTCACCGATGGTTCTTCTGGATCTGTGTTCTTCCACCTACAAAATGAACAGCGCCGTTACTTACCCCTCAGAAAGGGACAGAGGGGTCCTCTTTGGGGTAACCCTCCGGCGTGAGAATAAGTATGTGTAGGAGAAGATAATAATGTGAGAGTAAGGGAATTGGGAGAGTATTGCTTAATAGCTGAATACTGTATGTTACTCTGTATGATTATGTGATTGTCTCTCTGTGTATGAGAAAATAACTGACTAGGGCTGCCTGTCAGTGAATGTAATTGAATATGCTTCAATGTGAATCAATGTGTCTGTAACTGTGTACGTTATGATGTATTTATAGTGCTAGGGTTTCCACTGATTGAGCTAAAACCAAATTAGGGTTTCGTTGGCCTCCTCCAATCGATTTGCGCCACGTGTCCTTTGGGACACCTGGCGCTTTCTCGTTGGTTGTAATCACGTGGTAGCACATGTGTCATGCTGAGTTGTCGACCTTTCATTTAGCAGCTGTCAACATCAGCATATCCTTATTCCTTAAAAAGATGCCTTCTGGAAAGTTGTCTGACATGCACAATCAAGGTTGCCCTAATCCTGATTTGGATAAGGACGAGGTTGATTATGTGCACGTGTGATATGCGCCCATCCTGAGGATGCGCGAGGTCTTCTCTTTATTCTCACGCGCAGATATTTCATGCGTAGATGTGATACGCACAAGCATGTAATACGCGTCACGCGCGGTTGCCCCACGCGCATGGGTGGGCATGTATAATGCGCGCGGATGCGCCGCGCGCGGATGCCCCACGCACGATGTGATATGCATAAGCATATATGATGCGTGAGCATGTGATACGCGCGAGCATATGTGATGCGTGAGCATATGTGATGCTTGAGCATATGTGATATGTGCAAGCATGTGATGCTTGAGCATAAGTTTTGGCTTTGTGCCTTGATAATATCTTTGACTTCTAATGTCTTGTATATATCTTGTGGGTTGACCCGCCCCGCTCGATGTTAAGGCGGGTACATACCTCTTCACTATTTATTACTGCTATAGCCATGACATGTATGACACCAAAGTTACATATCTTTTTTTTCGCTTAAAGTCGTAAAATAATTAAACTACGTTATAAAACCAAAACACAACTCATTAATAGTAACATCTTTATTCATTGATCACGAATAACATGAGTATTGACATGGGTATTTGTTTTTATGATCTTGGATCGAGCTAAAACTCTTGTCGTTATCCGGTTTGCAATATCATATATAACTTTATTATTTGGATTACTTGATCTTCATGAACATTTAAATGAATGTTCGGGAAACAAATTATGAGGAGTTTATTATTATTATTATTATTATTATTATTATTATTATTATTATTATTAAGAAAACGTTGGTTTATTTCAAGAAGGAAATTGTTTTTCTTATATATATGGATGCATTGATTTATATATTTATAGCATCAATGAAATACTAGACACTAAACTTTAGGTTAAGTGATAATAAAATAGTTTACAATACAATCCATAACATTATAACAATGAGCTATATATCCAAAAGCTTATACTCCGTATATTACAAACGAACATTGAAAGTAGATAAATATAATTTGATACATTAATCCAACATATTCTAACTTGGAACAAACTTCTTGTTTAATTGTATATAATACTAGTTTAATTATGGGGGTGCACCTCCTATTAAGAAAGAGTGGAATTAAGCTAAACCATGGCCACAATTAATCACATAATATGCAGCTTATTTACTACTTAAGGAATTCGTTTCCTTGCAATATATAACATGTAAAGACATAGCTAGATGGATAGATAGATAGATAGATAGATAAAACATGTTCATCTCACAACAGCAAGACATGTCAATGGCCTTTTTAACTCAAGAGAAAGCTTTAGGCACTCTGAGAGATCAACCTTTGTAGATGGAAGCCACTTGTATTGTTGGAGAAGTCTTGCCAGCCATAAGTTGACGGTGGCTAACCCGAGTGACTTCCCCGGGCAAACCCTACGGCCAGAACCAAATGGTGCTAGCCGTAGGTCTGAACCCATAACCGGGAATTCTTCGTCTATGAACCTTTCGGGATTGAAGTCCCATGGATTTTTCCATATGGATGGGTCATGTGTGATAGCCCACATATTAACCATAGCCGTGGTTCCAGCCGGGACAAAGAACTTGCCTAGTTGAACGTCGTGAGTAGATAGGCGAGCCCATGAAAGCAATGGTCCTGGAGGATGCAACCTAAGCACTTCTTTGACTATGGCTTGAACATAAACAAGATTTGGGATGTCTGAGTCTTGAACATGCCTATGTTGGCCTACAAGCTTCTCAATTTCATCCTGAGCCTTTGCTTGAATGTCTTGGTGCAAAACCATTCTTGCCATGATCCATTCGAGAAGAATCGCAACTGTATCCGTTCCTCGAAATATCATCTCCTATACGGATCGATAAAAGTTAGAAAAATGTTATTTAACTCATAGACAAAATTAAAAAAACACAATTATTTCACTAAAATTTATGACATCAAGCATTATGAACACTACATATAAAGTTGGGTATGCATGATTGCATGTATATGCCCTAGTTCTTTATATTGTAGAAAGAGAACAATAGTTCAAGAATTCTAGTAAAACCAACTTTTAAATCAGCGATAGGTATGAGTGGCAATTTCTGACACGCTACGGATTATCAAGAAGTTATTTTTATTTATCTTGTCTAACTAATTTCACAATAAACAATACAAGTTGACATGTGTACGTAACTTGTTTAATTAAAGTTGTCGTGCTTGGGTTGTATTATAACATAGTTTTTAGTATCATCAACCAATTTACAACTTGATTGCAACCTACAAAAACATGGATAAGTTATACGGTTTTGAATATGTTAAGGGTTAGGATGATGTTATTACTTATTATACAAATATTTAAGTTCATTAGATAATATGCCATCCTGACATGGGTCACCCTAGTGATAGCTATGTTTTATGAAATTTATATTATTCTATTTTGAATTATGACATTCCATAAACTTGAGTAGTGTGTCTTCAATTAATGTAGTCTTAATAATATTTATCATTCTTCAAACATTTATTATGTCTTTATAAAGTTATCTATACTTAAATAAAGCTAGTAATGTGCCAAACCAAGGATAATAAACCTTTGTATTATTGAGGTAGCTAGTAACTAGTGTAGTCAAAGTTCCTTCCATACATGTACACCTCAAAAAGTTTTCTATTCTACCAACCTTAACTTTTGACCAAAAGATAGAAAACTTTTAAATTATTTCCCTTACCTGTCTGACTATATAAAAGTGGTTCATATCCAACATTCTTTTTTGAAAAGTGATCTCAAAATATCCATGAAAGATACTAAATAAATGATTTTGGGACAACACCCATCTACTTGAAAATATCTTCATCATTAAACAATGGATTAACCTCACTTTTTCTCTTAGAAAGATAAGATTTTATATTAGTTAATTAGATGGTCAATTTCACAATTAAATTTTCAGAAAACATACCCACTTTTGGCAAACTTATGTATTGCATAAAATGATACTTCTATCTACTTTTGCTTCAATAAAAGCTTACCTCCTAGAGTTAATTGTAAAACTAAGTCAAGAACTGACACCCTTGATTTTGTTATATAAGAAATATTACCGGATTATTAATATTAGCGAATTAATTATGTACGGATGTTGTACCAGTTTTACGTTATAATATCAAGTCTTACATATACATAATACACTATATAATGACATGAAGTTTATATACATGCGTATCAATAAAAAAATTATCATTAATTAAACTATATATATATATATATATATATATGAGTAGCTAGTGTTAAGTTAGATGTAACCTTTGCATGTTCATAGAGAAAATTATGGGTAGTTGCTTCATGTTATGCATATGAGAGGAAAATATGGCTTAGAGAGAGAGAGAGAGAATGACTAAATATGTGTGGATATAGGTATACATATATTACTAGAGAGAGAACTAAAAATATAGAGAAAATGAAAGAAATATTATATATATATAAGAGAGAGAGAGAGAGAGAGACTAATTACCCAAAGGACGGCTACCATATCAGCATGGGTGAGTTGATCCTCTTTAGGCAAAGACAACAACACACCAAGAAAGTCATTTTGGGCATTGTTTATACCTTCACCACCTCTTATTCTTTCTTCAATAACTTGACCTACAAGTCTCTTGACTTTCAAAGTCAACTTATGGCATCTCCTCTTGAGTCCGGTAAAGTCCAAAACCCTAATTGGAAAATAATCTCCCCAATGAAATTCACTTATCAACTCATATCCTTCTTTCACCATAAACCCTAATTCTTCTTCCATCTCTAACCCTAATCCACTACCAAACACACTCTCTATAACATTTCTCAATGAACCCTTTTGTAATATCCCTTTTAACTCCACAACCCCTCTCACACTCATCTCCTTTAACACCTTTTCCATCATTTTATCGCACACACGATGTCGAAGACATTCGAGACTCGACACCCTTTTGGGAGAGAACATATGGTTTGCAGCAATCCTCCTTAGATGTCTCCAATACATCCCCGAAGGGGCAAACCCAATGGCTCGCTCAAACATCAACAAAGTGGCTGATTCCTTTATAGGACGGTCAGAAAAGGCGCTACCACACAAGATTTCCTTAGCAGTCTCAGGGTCACTTGTAATAACCACACGAGTCGTGCCAAGGCTAAAAGCCATAAGACGAGTAGCGCCCATCGAGCTAGCTATAGATGCAAGCTTTCGATGAGCATGAGGACCCATTTTAGGTAAGATACCTAGGAAAGACCAACCGACCGGACCAGGTATCTTAGTGGGGTTTGAATTTGGATTTCTCCATGCGAACCCACCGGGGACTAACCATATGTTAAAGAGAAGTGGGAAAAGAGACACAAGAGAAATAACAAAGAGATGTGGGAGTGAGAGAATGAGAAAGGCTACCACTAAGCATAGGACTAGAAGAAAGAAGCTTGCATTTACAAATATTTTCATTATCTTAGATGAGACTTATGTAATTAGTGCTTAATCTAGATATGATGTGTACTGAGAAACATTGCATGTGAGGTGGTTTGTATATATAGTGCATGGAAAGCTTGGTTCTTGATATGATTTGTTAACCTAACCATAGTTAGTTAGTCATGTGTCTTTGGAGTTACTTTCCTTTTTTAATTCCTCTTTTTTCATTTATCATCTATCTTTCTAATGTTTTCAATTAGGTATAGATGGCTAGATTCATTCTAGTAAGTATATGGTGTTGTATCATCATTTGATATGATTTAATCAATAAAATAATAATTTTTCAAACGTACCATTGTCTCAATATTTAGGATTTAATAGTTTAAATGAATCTAAGACTATTTGTTTAGAAAATAAACAACCCTGATTTTACAAGAAAGTTCATTTAATGTGTTCAAAACAAAAATAAAATAATTATTAGTGAAGAATATTCATGAAAGCCGCATTAAAAAAATACATATGTATTTGGTTTTTGCAGGGTTGACAAATCGTATCTAATCATGTTTTACATGCTAGAGACAATGCGATTAACACGGACACTAAACTTGAAAACGATTCATTTAACACTTAGATTGATGGTTTGAGCGTTAGCCCTGCTTGCGGTGCGCACATATGATGTATATATGTGTGAACCCTCGGGTGGGCAAAAGTGAAATTGCACTAATTTTGACGTTATTTTACTAATCTCGTGAAAATAACGTTAAAAGTGACGGACGGTTAATCAGGCATCATGTAGTGGCGTTGATAGCTGAAAGATAAGGGTACATGCACCGATCAGCCGGTGTCTCGATGATTGAGTGCTATGTGCCTTATGTCCAAGGCTTGATGCAAAACTACTATCGAGCCGGGGGTCTCACCGGAAGCAGCCTCTCTATCCCTATGGGGTAGAGGTAAGGCTGCCTACATCTTACCCTCCTCAGACCCTACCATAGCTTTGCTATTGGTGGGATATACTGAGTACGATGATGATGATGATTGATGGTTTGAGCGTGACATATATATGTTTTATGTATCAAGAAGGAGAAATGATAAACCATAGCTTCTTAAAATTACATAGTGTACATTTTGCTAAACATATTTTATCATGTCTAAACAAGTATCCAATTCGCTCACTCTAGTTTATTGGGTGTGTAGTTAATAACGAGTCTTATTATGGCCGGATCTAACATAATGGTGTTAAACTCTGCCTAATAATTTTCATTATAATTTATTTAAATCATCTAGTGCTTCTAATTACTTTCATTATTAGCTAGTTTACTATACAAATTAGTATAATTATATCTAAAAAGTTATGATGTTAATTAAAGAGTCTCGTTTCCTTTTTTATAGAAGCTATGATATATCATGATAGTAAAGAATTAAATTGGCTCGAAAGTATTCTTTCTTTTACAAAAGAAGTTTGTGAAAAGTATACAACATAAGATTGACTTTTAATAAATTATTTATGCAATAACAATTTATATATTATAGCAATTAATTAATACTTTTGTTCATGAACTCTAATTTGGTCCACTACACTACAACAAATTAATGGACTTACAAACTTTTTTATTTGTATATATATATTTTATTTTATTTTTGTATGAAGAAACTATGTGTGAAAGACTAAGTTAATCAATACATTTATGAGGCAAACAAATTTTATAGTTCTCCACTTTTCCGTATTTAGTTGTCATCTTGTTTGCAATTATGTTAATTAACATACACACAAAAAACTAAAATAATTATTAATTCTTTATAGTTTTGAAGTAATTAATATAATTGAACAATAAAAAATATAATAATAATAATTATTTTTATTCCCTGTATTTCTCTTATATTTTTAAAATTAAAATTATATATATATATATATATATATATATATAGGGTTGGTATCATTTAAGAACTCTAAAAAAGTTAAGAACTCTTAGGAACCCTTAAAAACCAAATAATTTTTTAATTTTTTTTATATATTAACATTATTTAAGAGTAGTTTTATCATATTTTATATAAAAAAAGTTGATTACATATATTAATCACAAGTTTACATATATGTAAAATTTATGTACTAACAAATTTACATATGTGTAAAACAAAACATAGATACGTATAAAAACTAATTTTCAAAATTGTAATCGTAGATATAGATATAGAAAATGATAAAAGTACTCTCAAAGAACGTTAACATACAAAATTTTTTATAAAAAATGTTAGTTTTCAAGGGTTCATTCAAGTTCTTAAATAATTTAACAGTTCTGTAATGATACTAATCATATATATATATATTTCTACTTTTTCCCACTTGGTTAGTGAATACCTCTAATCCCATGATTGTGACTACATTCAAATTTGGAGTTAGCATATAGTGTCCTTTATAAGAAAACATAAAGTGGTATATTTTGGAACATATTATTTATCGAAAGCCTAAATTTTCGTAAAAAAGCCATTTTTGTTATGTTTTGTTTATGTTTATTGGGTAAAGTGGTCCAGCCCTCATCTGAATGGTTCAGGCCCAGGCCATTTTAGTTTTGGTTTGGTTTCATTTGATCCATTTTTATCTTACCAATATACTTGTTAATGATTTTATTATTTTCTATAAATGGTAGTAATAACAAGTGTTTTAATTAAACAGTTTAAAACCAAAAAAATCTTTAATTGCATATTGGCATATTAACTCATGAAAGATGTAAAATACGAAAGGAAAATTGAATATTAATAATTGGTTTGTACTTTGTAGGTGATAGTTTGAATTATTAAGATCCAATACTTCTATTGAGTTGTAATTCTATTTTACATTTACATATATGGTCAACATGTAAACCATGTCATTATACCTAGACCATAGGTGCCTTATATCATCAAGTTTAACGGTTAATAGTGCATCCTAGCTTTAAACTACATAATCGCCAAATTGGAACACTTTTTGCAAGTATAATCATAAATGATAAAAGAAAAGTGTTACATAAATCATCATTTGAGTTTTAATTACAAACCGTAATTACATGTCAAATTAAGGTGTATAGTAATGTGACTAGACGTCTAGATTCACCTATTTTAAAGTAAGGATCAAGAACTAGACCTTACAACACTAGTTTCGTCACTCAAGGCAGTCCGGTATTGTTTTATCTATCAACCGGACCAAAACTTTTTATGACTAAGCGAAGTCATGGAATAACATGAATCGTTCCTTTTACAAGAGGAAATTGCATAAGTGATTGCTCCTATACATCCAAATAAAGTAAACTCCAATATCATAAATTTAAATGCTAATCCCAGATCATAACATACAAACCCATTGGTGTTTCAACTTACAACTAACTACACAAAAGAGCCAATCCCAACTAGTCACATTATTATAATGATAATAATAAATTCTTAAAAAGAAAACCAACACAAATATCCCATAAACAAACCAAATGTTTAGAAACAATTATATGTTTGTTTATTTAATAAGTTAATAAACATTAACATATAAAAAGGGTTCATTTAAAAAAACCTAGATGTACAATTTTTTTTCAATTGAACAAATGAACATATGAAACAAATTAATTTGTTCATCAAAATTAAGCTAGTTAATTTTGTGTTTGCTTACTTGTTTATTTTATTTTATTTGTTAGTTATAACTTATTGTCTTGTTGGCTCATCTAACATTAGTCATTGTTATGCTGCGACAGTTTGCTTACTTCGTTCATTTATGTTCTTTTGTATCCATTTAGAACATTAACTAGCGAACAAACACTATTTATGTTCTTTCATTGTTTGATTAAAGTTAAACGAACAAACACAACTTCTTGATTCGTTTTGATATTCGTCAAGATTATTATATTCGTCAAGATTTTTATATTCGAAGAAACCAAGAATCACCATTCACCTTTTATAATGATGATTAGGGTCCATTATGCAAATCCATTGTAGTCCTTAGTTGCTCTTACTCAAAAGACCACTCAACTTAAAAAATATATAAAATCAAATCTAGCCTCGTGGTCCTCCTGCATCCGCATGATTAAATTAACTCGCCCACAAATTAAAAAACTTTAATAATAAAAAATAAAACAAAGAGCAAAAGAGAAGACCCACTAAATATCAAATTAATTAGTGAACCACTTAACTAAAGCAAATGATCATAACAATAATAATGATGATATAGAAATAGATGGATCAACTTAAAAGGAGATCTGTAGAAGCATGTAATCTTTACTGCTGATTAAATAATATATAAATTGACCAATAAAAGACTATTAAAGTTTAATTATATAATTATAGTTCTAGGAACATCCATTATTTAGAAAATAAGTGGGATTATGTGTCCCAAAACTTTTGATCCTTTAGATTAAAATAATACAAAACCTTAGTTAAACCAATTCTGGATTAACACATATCAACCTAAATGGTGGATATAATATTAAATTAACCCAAGTAATGGTTCTTTCCAGCTATAGCAGTATGCTGCCCATGAAGTTGCCACTTTACTTGCCTAAAAGAGAAAGTTACATGTAGGACCTGCTGCAACTATGATTCACTAATTCATCTACTCATTCAACTATACTTAAAAACTATTGCTATTTTATTATGTTGTTGTGCCAAAATAACAACTTGTAACAAGATTATTTAACACACAAGACAACAAATCGTTTCTCGCGAAAATCTGAGTGTGTTCATCTTTGTTGGCTCTAATGCAAAGCAAAGTCGTAGATATACTCTGATTATCGAGTTTTAAGTAATTTGTTAATAAATGATTTTCAATTCATTTTTATTAATTTCAATTTAATCATCACTCTATGAATTATCATTCTATGCAAATTATTTATCTTCTATGATAAATTTCTCTCTTGGCACAAGACACTTTATTGCATAAAAAGAAAAAACAAAAAAAAATAGAAAATACATTTTTTTAAAAATTGAAAGATTTAAAATCCAAAGAATGGTTAGTATGCAATATTTATTCATCTCTCTTAACATTCTAAAAAGATAAATTAAATTAAAATGTTTAAAAGTAAAAAAAAAAAACATGAACATTAGTTTAATTGTTTATAACAAGCATTAGTATGCAATGGGTAAAAGTTTTTTATGATGTTAACTATTGATAAAAGTAAGAAGCAACAAGCAAATTGTATAATGAAGCTTTCACAAAGTAAAATAAGTTAATGAAAACATAAAAAAGTCAAAATTTGGCAACATACCAGATACACATCACTATTTTACTGGCAGTGCACTTTAGGAAGAACGTTTCAAAACAAATTAATGCGCTAGAGCTAAGTTGGTACACATCTTAGCCATTTATATGTAGTGAACATCTGCATGGTAACTTATTTCGATGGTGGTGGCGGAGGCACATTAGACTTGGCCATCCCTACCCATGCAACAATCCCCACAGCCAGAATTATCCACCCAAATATATCATACTTCAAATCACTGCTCTTCTTTTTAGCAGAACTCTACATAAAATAATAGTCAATAAGTCAAAACGTTTGTCGAGCAGCAACAACCGGTCTACATTGCAGTAATCAATGTGAAACAAACTTTTAATTACCCACCCGTTGTGGCAGATTATAAATTTCTATTCATTTGAAAACTTAATTATGAAAAATTTATATAAACAAGAATAAGCAAAAGCAAATGGATGCCTACTTTCTATAACTGAAACTAGAATGGCAAATTCGACCTATATATTTATGAGTTGGTTGATACATGTTATTTATTATCGCTATCAGGTCAAATGAGTAAAATCAAAGTAAACTAATTTTAAGTTAAATTTAAAAGTGTATTCTTAATGTGTGAACCATTTTATTTTAGTGAAAAAAAAATATGACACTACAACTATTTAAAAAAACTTCAAAAACAACTGGACAAGAAGTGTTTCCAGTCAGCCTGACATGAAAAGTTTGGATCCATGTAAAAACTACATTTTTAACCCATTAGTCCATTACCCAACCCGCCCATCTTGCCGCATCAACCTAACACCAAAAAACGAAATATGTGTATAACCTTAGCGCTTGAAGATGCAGCAGGTCCTCCACCCAATGTTTGTTGAGCTTGAGCAAGTCCTCCATGTTTGTGGATCTCCTTGTGCAACTCAGGTGCCTGCAATATTATGTTTTAATAAACAAAATTCATGTATTTGTGTGGAGTAAATTACTATTACATAATGATTAACATGTGTCCAGAATCCCAAAAGATGAATCAAGAAATATGCACGAAGCACAGGCCATTATTAAATGATTGCCATAGAAAAGATTTACCTTTGAACCTTAGATAACTAGTAACTAATTTAAACTATTACATAATTATTAGATATGTGTCCAGAAATTCAAAAGACGAAACAAGAAAAGATGCGCAAAGCACAAGCCAGTGAGCCATTATTAAAATAATTGCCCTAGAAAAAGATATAGTTTTGGACCTTAGATGACTGGTAACTAATTTAAGACTGTTCTTTCTAAGACTAACTATATGCTTGATTTGGTAAATAAGCTGACAGGTTGCAACTGCCTCTTAAAAGTATCAACTGAGTTTATTTACTGTTAACAAAGACTAGTAAGCATTTTTCAATTGAATTCATTGATTGTTAATAAGGACTCTAGTGAAACTTCTCATGTTAACTTATGTTTTAGGTGGTAAACTGAAAACTAATGGTGAAACTAGCAGCTAATGCCTAATAGCAGATTTAGCAATATCACTAACTTTAAAGTTAACATAACACACAAATTTAACTGCAAAATATGTACATCTGCCGAATAAAAGTCAAGATATTATCATATGAAAAGAGTTAAATAGCATAGGCATCAGCCAGTGAACCGGTTGGCGGAGAGTTAAGTCATGTTCGTTTATTTAATAAACAAGCAAACATGAACAAATTTTTTGTTCATTATGTTTAACAAACAAAGATGAGCACACGTCTCATTCGTTCATTTAACTTCGTTTATGCCTGTTCGCCTACATTCATTTATATTCGGTTGTTTACATGTTCATCAAAAAATCTGTAGGCCCGTTACAATCTAGTTTAGTTTTATCAAATTAATATGTCACCA